>NW_006790015.1:2953546-2954793 GCF_000442215.2 Lipotes vexillifer
GAGAGAGGGAGAGAGGGAGAGAGGGAGAGAGAGAGAGAGAGAGAGAGAGAGGGAGAGAGGGAGAGAGGGAGAGAGAGAGAGAGAGAGAGAGAGAGGGAGAGAGGGAGGGAGTCCATAATGTGTTGTTTAAGGCCAGTGTTTGTTTATTGGTTTTCTGTCTGGATAATCTATCCATTGATGTAAGTGGAGTATTAAAGTCCCCTACTATTATTGTGTTATCAGTTTCTCCCTTTATTTCTGATCAAATTTACTTTTTATATCTAGGTGTTCCTATGTAGAGTGCATATTTCTCTGCCCTCTCATTTTGTTTGACCTTAATTTTATGTTTCTATAAATTTCTATAAATTAAATTTCTATAAATTAGGCAAAAAAGTCTCCTGGTCTTGAAGGATTGGTCTTGTATGGAAGTGTCCCCTGTATAGACTGCTTGTAACTAGTGGCTTTGACAGTATGGCTGGGGCCGAAATGGGCCTGTGCCGGGGAAGTCCCTTAGGGACACTGTGCCTGAGGCCGCTTTGGCAGAAGGCTGGAGCTGGAGTGGGTGTGGGCCAGGGGACGTCCTGGAGGGACTCAAACAATGGTGCTCACTGGTACCGCCAATCCTGGAGAAGGCTCCTTGCCCATTTGGCAGAAGCTCTAAGGTTAGTAAATGGATTTATTTCCCCTCTAGTCTAGGTGCCCTTTAAACTGCTGTTTTCTCACTGTGTCCCAGTGTGGGTGAGTCTGAGTTCAGCTCCTCAGCAATATCCCTCCTTACTGTAGGTCAGTGAGTCAGGAGTGGGGTTCCTGTGGATACCATTCTCTGTCTTTCCTACACGTTTCTATGTGGTCCTTCTACAGGCAGTAGCTATTCAGTCAGTCCTCAGGTTTTCTTCTGGAGGAATTGCTCTACACGTAGGTGTAGATTCAGTGTGTCTGTTGGAGGAGGTGAGCTCAGGGTTTTCCTATACTGCCATCTCAGGCCCTTCCTGTGTCTCTTCTCTCTTAAAACTCTTTCCAAAGGCCACTCTTTCCAAAAAAGCCTTCCCTGTCCTCCCCCTGCCCCTATTCTGGTTTGGGTCTCCACTTGTATCCATAGCATTCTGGCCTTACACTTAGCATTTTTAATAATTTCTTTTTTTTTTTTTTTTTTTTTTTTTTTTTTTTTTTTGTTTTCGGGGTTCGGGCCTTTCCCTGCCATGGTCTTTCCTACTGCGGGGCGCAGGCTCAGGTGTCATGGCTCACAGGCCCAGCCGCTCCCGGCAAAG
>NW_006790015.1:2954803-2958344 GCF_000442215.2 Lipotes vexillifer
TCCTCCCGGACCGGGGCATGAACCCGCGTCCCCTGCATCGGCAGGCGGACTCTCAACCCCTGCGCCACCAGGGAAGCCCTACACTTATCATTTTTTTCAACCTGAACTGATAACATTTTTATCTCTCTGTTAGATTGCAATCTCCATGAGTACAGGAGCTATGACTTTTAACTAATTTTGTTATCCTTAATGCTTAGCATGGTACCTAGCTTGTGATGACTAATAAATGCTTGTTGAATAAAAGAATGTATAAACAGGTATTATGATGGGTTGAAGAACCAAAAAACGTTACAGCTAGAAGAAGCCATGGAGCAGTAGTTCCCAAGCAAAGTGCAGGCCTACAGTTCTTCTTGGATGAGTTGCCAGAATTGAATCCATCTGTGAAATGTATATACTTACTTCCTAGGATATTGTGAGGATAAAATGAATTAATAAGTGTGGAATTCTTAGGATAGCTTTTGGTACATTGTAAGTGTTCTGGCTATCTGTTGGGTAATGAACCATGTCAGCACAGAGATCAAATTATGTGTTATTATCTCTCTGGTTCTGGGGATTGGCTAGTCTGGGCAAAGCTGGCTTGGTATCTCTAATGTGATTGCAGTCAGGCAGCAGCTGGAGCTGGGGTCCTCTTGAAGGATTCTTTACTCACATGTCTGGAGCCTGGGCTGGGAAGACTCCCATGACTGATGGTTGGAATAGCTGAGCTTATGGGGCATCCTTCTGTATATGTTGTATTTCCAGATGGTCTGTCTAGCATGGCAGCTGCTGGGTAGTCTGTATATATATATATATATATATATATATATATATGCACTATATATACAATTAATACATAGCACCTAAAAGCTCCAAGAGTCGAGTTCCAAGAGAATCCATGGGAAGCTACCTGGCCTTTTATGGCCTAGTCCAAGCATTTTCAACAGAGGTGATATTGTTTTCTGGGGTCAAAAGTTGATTCATGAAAAGGTGTGAAAAACATTATTTTTTGTGTAAAAAAAACACAGATACACATACAGTACAAGAACTATATTTGTGGAATTAAAATATTATGGAGTTGGAAATACAAGTAGGATAAAATGTCTAAAAAAGGCTTTCTGGGGGGAAAATAATGAATAAAAAAAGGTTGAGAAAGAGTGCCCTGGCCTTAGAAGTCCCATAGTGTCATGTTAGCTATACTCTGTTGGTGTCAGCAGTCAGAAACCTGCCCAGATTCAAGGGGAGGGACACAGATCTCCATCTCTTAAGGGGAGGAATGTCAGAGGATTTGCTGCCCTATTTAAATCAGCCAGAGTAAACATTCTACAGATTCCTGCAATTATGGAGCTCTGTCAAATGCAAAGTTGTACTAAGCAGACCCGTGAGGAGAGGGAATCTGTTGAAAGGCAGAGTGAACTTGAACCTGAGACAAAGCAAGAGGTCTTGTTTATAGCACATGAGAATGCTCACCTCCCATGTACGGAGAAGGAGGGAGTCAGGGCAGCTAAGAGTCTCCACTGCTAGCCCTGTGGTGCGGAGTGGGCCCACGTGAAAGGATACAGTAACTCTGGAGGCTTTTATAGACACTGGGAGATGCTGTGACACGTTGCATTTGTGACTGTGTCATCATTATTGCTGACCCAAATATCCCTGTCTTAAACATTGTTGGGTAGGACATTCTTATTTTACAAATCAGAAGAATGACCTTGAGAATGAAAGCAGCTTGGCTGTTGTCACACACAGAGGCAGAGAGCTGTCACCCTGCTTTGCTAGGTTACCACTTTAATGTGAATTCCCATGTCTTGGAGAATAATTAGAGGAATCATTAATAACTGATTGACCTCAGTTGTTACTGTGCAAAGACCCAAAGCCTAGAGGGACTCCAGTGAACCAGGGCTGACTCCTGTTAGGGGAGAGAGCCTTGGGCTCTGCTTAGGTGACTGAGCATGTGCTTCCACTAAGGGCAGGCTGTTTTGGATTGCCCATCTCATGGGTACCTTCTTTTCTTCTCTTGGCACCTTGGCACACTCATTTATCTTTTCTCTGAGCCCTTACAAAACTCATGCCTTTTCATTTTTTATTTCAAAAGCAACACATTTTCATTTTTGGACCCTTTCTTTCCTTTTCAAAACGTCAAGGGGAGTGTGGATCTAAGACACGGGGGCAGAAGATGGGGGTGGCAAGGAGAGGGAAGCTCTTATACTTATCAACTCAAGCTTGGTCCAACCTCAGTAAATTTTGGGAGTGGTGGTAGAAATGACTTGCCCTGGGCTGCCTTTCTTTGGGTTATATATCAGGTAGCCCAGTAAGCCTCAAGAAAATGGGCAATGGGCTGTTCTTTACTGGACTCATCAACAGAAATGGCAGTATTTCTCTCACATGTCAAGGGTGGAAGCATGTCAAAGCAGTTTGAGCATTAATAAATTCGTTTACCTAAATAATTCCACTTCTTGAAATGTCTTCTAAGAAAGGAATGAGAGAGGTGGATAAATATAATTTTGCAAGGATGTTCATCCCAGTGTGGAAGCAGTCTAACCTTTCAACTATTGAGGATTTGTTACATAATTGTGGTGAAAATATAAGAGGAAATACTAGGAAGGGATAGAGTCTGTCTTATTTTTATGCACAATGACCACCACAACGCATGGCATATAATAAGCCTACAATAAACATTTTTTTTGGTGAAAGTCTCATCTAATTCATATACCATACAATTTACCCATTTAAAGAATACAACAGTTTTTAGCATATTCATAGTTATAGTCAGTAATCACTTTTAGAACATTTTCCTCCCTCCAGAATGAAACCCTATATCCATTAATAAGAGTTACTCCCCATTTCCCTTTAACTGCCAAGTTCTGGGCAACTAATCTGCTTTCTGTCTCTATAGATTTGCCTATCCTGGACATTTAATATAAGTGGGATGATTCAATATGTGATCCTTTGTGACTAGCTTCTTTCAGTTAGCATAATGCGTTCACAGTTCATCTGTGTGGTACCATAAATCAGTATTTCATTCCTTTTTATTGCCAAATAATATTGCATTGTTTCTGCTTTTTGGATAATATGAATGATGCTGCTATGAACATTCATGTACAAGTTTTTGTATGGACATGTGTTTTTATTTCTCTTGGAATATATTTTTAGGAGTGGAATTCTTAGGTTATACGGTAACTCTGTTTCAACTTTTGGGACATACCAAACGGTTTTCCAAAGTGGCTGGACCATTTTACATTCCCAGCAGCAATGTATGAGTGTTCCCAATTTCTCCACATCCTTGACATACGATAAATATTTGTTGAATAAAACAATAATATGGAAAATTGATCATGATATAAAATTATAAAACTGTAAAAGGTACTATAATAGTATTTTTTTTTTCTTTTATAAATTTGTGTTAGGAAGAAAGCTTGTAAGAAATATAATAGGTTATTTCTGGTTTGATGAGATTAGGAGTAATGAAAATTTTCATTGTACTAGTCACATGTTCTAATGCGCTGCCATGAACAAATGTTGCTTTTAAAATAAGAAAAAATATTTTACAAAATGGTGTTGGTCAGCAGGA
>NW_006790015.1:2958354-2964146 GCF_000442215.2 Lipotes vexillifer
AGGAGGAAAGTCTCAGGAATGTGTTGCTTGCATTGAATTGCATTCATCTCCTCCTGTTTTTGGTTGACTCGAGGATTCAGTGACTCAGTTGGGGGTGTACAGCAGTCAAGGTTCTTGGTTGCGAGCAATAGAAATCAACTGCAGTTAAGCAAAAAAGGAATGTGTTGGAAGGCTGTCGACTGGTTTGCGGAAGGCTGGAGATCCAAGCTGAGGAAAACGAGCCAAGGAGGAAGGTGGAACCAGCACGCCACAGAGGAAGCAAGTGTGGGCCACTGGGGCCCTCACATCTGGAGAGCACTGCTGGGACATTGGGTTTCTCCCCATGCAGACTCATGCTGCCATGTCATGGGACTTGTGAATCTGCTACAGCCCTGTGATTAATGTCCCTTTGGTTTTTTCCTCAGCCCTGAGAGCAGTCAGTTGACCAAGCTTAGGTCACATACCCATGCCACAACTGCTAGGAAGCCAGGAGAGGACTATCGCCCGCTGACCTATAGAAGAAAGGAAGTGTTCTTCCACGGCGTTAGGTGTGCCCCTGCCTCCTATCTCCTGAGGGATTTCTCTCAGCAGAAGGGTGCTTGGGCACTCAGCAGGCAGAATTACATTGACTTTTGTATCACTGTAGTCCAGATTGCAGTGTCACAGTCATAAGTATTTGGCAAGAAAGGACATTGTTGTTTCTTGTATGGGGGGAGAAAGGCCAGACTGCCAAATTATTCATATTTCAGCAGCTAAAAATGCCTTTTGCTTCTGTATTAGTCAGGGTGAGTAATGCTAGCTGCTGTTACATACAGCTCCAAAGTCATGGTTCTTTCACACATGAAGATTTTATTTCTTGCTTAAATCAAGAGTCCAAATAGGGGTTCAACAGGCAGCTTTCCCAGTGGTCATGCAGGGCCTAGGCTTCTTTCATCTTATGGCTCTGCTCACTCCAAGGCAATCCTTTCTAGGACCTCCCTGGATCCCCTGGATGTGCAGACAGTGAAAGAAGAGAAAGCACATGGAGCATCACCCAGGAGGTTTCAGGGCTCAAGTCAGGAAGTTGGGACCTCACTTCTCCCTACATTCCATTGGCTAGAACTCAGTCATATGGTCTCTAATTTCAAGGAAGGCTGGGAAATGCAGTCCAGCTCTGTGGCTAAAACGGCAAGGAAATGGGCTTGGTAAGCATGTAGCCAGGCTCTGCCAGAAGTCCTTTATTCATCAAAGAAAGCAAAAGTAGCTTTTGTCAAAATCTACTGCAGTGATTCTTAGCATGTTTTGGGTCACCAGCCCCTTTGAGAATGTGTTAAACTCCCCACCCTAAAAAGTATACTTATGAAAACATTTTGCAGACAACATCAGGAATTAAGGCTACTCCTGCAATTTGGGGGTCCCCAGGTGAAGAGCCCTTAGTATATGTGGTCTGCAGAGATCCAGTTGATATTTTTTGAGTACCTACTATGTACAAAGCACATTTCTGGGTATTGTGGGGTCATACTGCTAAACTAGATAAAGTACCTGACCTAGAGGGGCTCTAATTCCTCAGGTGGAATCAGAGAAAGACATATCACCTAGACCAGGTATGCTAACTGCTCTGCAGAGGCTTCAGGCATCCGTGTACATAGCTGTAGATCAATATAGACGCAGTTCTTCACGGTTGGGTTACAAAGTAGAAATGAGACCAGCCATTCATTCATTCATTCATTTCTTTGTTTGTTCAGTTCCTACTCTATTCTGGGCACTATTTTAAGTGGTTTGGATGAAGCAGTGAATAGGAGAAGCAAGATTCTGTTCTCAGGGAAGCTTACATTGTAGTTGGGAAGACAGGGGCTCCAGGGGGAGATACTAGTAAAGAAATAAAAGTTTAAGTCACCCAGTAACCATAGACCGCTGGTGAACTCATCAAGCATCTAGACTCATCTTTGATTCCAAGGAGAAGGATTAGAAGGCAACACTGCCTGCTTAGAGGCCAGTGTGGCTGACCTAGACTTCATGACCACTTTGGCCACCATCCTCGGAGAGGACCTGGCAGAGCTGGGCCAGCCCAAAGCAGGGCATGCCTAGCCAGATCAAATGACTGGAACCATCTGAGGCTTTTCCCTGGTTAAGAAAAACCACTCAAATGAGAAACTACAGAGAGGGCATTACAGATATGGCATTGCCAATAATGAGATGTGAAGCTGAAAGGAACTTTTCTAAACTATCATTAATAAAAAACAAAGTTCGCTTCAGATGAAGGCCTTGGAAGTTTCTTATAAAACTAAGCATGCATCTACTCTTTGACCCAGAAATTCCACTCTTAGGTATCCACTCAAGTGAAATGAAAACATGTGTCTACAAAAAGACTCGAGTAAGAATGTTTATGGAAGCTTTTTTCATAACAGCCACAAATTGGAAACAGCTCAGGTGTCTATCAACAAGAGAATGGATAAACAAACTGTGGTGTATTTATACAAAGGAATGCTTCTCAGTACTAAGAGGAAACACATCCCTGATGCAGGCAACAATGTGAATAAATCTCATAAACATTCTGAGTGAAAAAAAGCCAGATGCAAAGGAAAATGTACTGTATGATTTGCTGTTTATTGCGCTCTGGACTGGTGAAGCTCATCTGTGTTAGAAGAAAAGTTCAAAGAGTTGTGGGGGCACAACTCTGGAGAAGTGGGGGCAGGGATTGATGAGAAGGGACTGGAGAGAACTTTCTGAGTGTTGGTAATGTTCTATATCTTGTTAGGGGTTTGGGTTTCACAGATGTGTGCATTTGTCAAAACTCAGGATGGTAAACTTAAGATTTGTGTATTTCATTTTATGTACATTTTACCTCAAAAGAAAAAAAAAAGCCCTTAACCCGAGTTAATGACATGCATCCTGAAGTGTTGGGAGTAAAGTGTACTGATGTCTGCAACTTTGAAGTGTGTAAAAAATATGCAGATGGATGGACAAACAGATATGTGATAAAGCAAGTATAGTAAAATGTTAATTCTGGAATCAAAGAGGTGGGTATATGAGTGTTTACAGTCCTTTCAACTTGTATGTTTGAATATTTTCATAATAAAATTTTGGAAAGAAAACTATTATTGCTAAATAATAAACCATTCAGCGACTTGGTGACTTAAAACAATTATTATTCCTCACAGTTCTGTGGTTTGATCGGATGGTTATATTGCTTCATGAGATGTTGGCTGGGTTGTTGAGATGGCTGGAAGGTCCAGAATAGTCTCATTTATCTGATATTGGGGCTGGCCATCAGATGGGAGCTCAGCCTTGGTTCTCCCCACGTGGACCTCTCCAACTGGCTACCTGACCTTCCTCACAGTATGCCGCCTGGGTTCCAAGTGGGAAGTCCCTGGAGGAAGGAAGCAGAAACTGCCAGTTTTCCTTAGGCCTGGATTGGAAAACTGTGTAAATTTTTGCTGCATCCTGATTCAAGGGGAGGGAAAATAGAGTCCACCCAGTGGGAGGAGTGACAAAAATTCACAGCCGTCTTGAATCTACCAACATTTTTTTGACCAGCTCTTTTCTAGGACAGATTGTGTTATTTTTGTGTTCTCATTATGAAAATATTATAAGACTACTATCAAATGTGGAGTTAGTCAAAGAGAATGTAGTCACACTATATAGGATGAAATGATTATGGAGGTATGTTAGGAAGTTAGTTGATAACAGTATTATCATGTCGTTTTTCAGATTTTTATGACTTTGTGACATTTGCCAGCTTTTGAGAATGTTTGTAATTATTATGATTTCTTTTTTCGTTCTAGACAAATATTTACTGTTAATCTCATTTGAATTTGTAATTTTAAATTCTTTTTCCTTAAAAGGCCTCTAAATTATATATGTTTCACACAACACAAACTTGGATTCTTCTCTGAATAAGAGTAAAATATAATTTTATTTATCTTTGCTATAGGTCAGCTATACATTCTCTGCCCTAGGTCTATGGCTTATATCAGAGCATGTTAACAGCATCACAATTAGACACAATTCATGCCTTTTCTAGTTGGGTTGCCTCGTTGGGGGCATTTCCTTTCTTCAGGTAGTGAATTTTCCTGTTTGAATTACTAGTGCTTTATTCCAGGCTCATGGCTTAGAATAAGTTTTGGTTTCAGACCAAAGCACTGGAGGATAGCTTAGAGGTGTTAGGACCTTACCTTCAGGTTTGCCTGGGACTGTGCTGGTTTATACTTATTCCAGTGTAAGCGTGTTATTTCCCTCCCCAGTGTCATGGTTTGGACAATAAGTATATAGTACCTCTACTCATGGAACTTTCTTCAGAAGTGGAGTTACCTTAATCCAGGGGATGGCTCAGAGGTACCTGCTTGCTTCAGCCTTTGAACCGTAGGTCCATATGTATATTTTTCAGCTTGAGTGAATGTACAGTTTTGCTTGTATGTGCCCTTTTAGGGTAGCAGGTTCTTTCAAAGAGTTAACGCCCATTCTGCTAAATGGTTATTTACAATTTCTGTTAATCTGTTTAATGTTGATTTTATTGCATTTAAGGTAAATCACATTTCAGAAATAATTACCACCCATTTAATTAGCATTTTGTGTATATTTTTGCTGCTTTTCTGATCCTTTCATTTTAAAGTCTTTAAAATGAGTAATACTGTTAACTTCAAAATTGAGGTGAGTCAGTGGACTGTGCTGAGGACAGTGTAATGGCAATGACAGTGATGAATTCACCAGGGTGGAAACTGAGGCAGAGAATGGTTGGGTAGCTCACCTAAGATTCCATAGGCGTGGTAGAGTTGGGCAGTGAGGGCAAAGTTGGCATCTGCCTTATTCTCAATAAAAGAAGATTTTTAACTACTTTGATACTATGAAGTGTTTTGGGGGTAGTATATTAAAACGAAGGGTTTCCAATTCTCTATAGTACCTTTGAGATTTTCCTGTCTAACCCTCCCATTTTACAGATGGGAAAACTGAAGTACAGATACTACTTACTGGAAGCTCAGCAACATAGGGTTTGAATTGTACACCCTGGAGTTTATTCATGAAGAAGGGGGGAAGAGCAGAGTGTGTTGCAGAGTAAAGTTGTGCCAGTGAACAAGGGAGACTCAGGTAGAGTCAGGTGGTTTGTGTCTCTACATGTGTTCATGGTGTATGGGGGAGGGGAGGGGGTAAAGAAGCAAGAACAGGGAAGACTAGTTAACGTGCTTATTTAACGCATCCTATGAAATCACTGGTGTGTTGGTAAATGTTAACAACCAGCTCTTGGTGGGAGAAGTGGTGGGGGTAGGGAAGGAGGAGGGCCTGAATGGTAACATTTGCCAATTTCCATGCTGTAAATACTCTCAGTGTGATGGATTTTATGCTACCAGTGTGATGTTGCTGAACATGGGGTCGGGAAATTGCATTTTTACCACGCAGATAAAATAAATATATTGATAAATAACCTCGAGAACAAAGATAACAGTAACATGTAGTAAAATAGTTAGGAAGTAATACATTTTGAGTATGTATTACCTTTGTTTTGATGTAATTTCTTAAACTGCAGGTTTATATCATTATGTTTAACTATGGGCTCACAAAATTCTTGAACATGTAATAATTACAATCTGATAAGAGCTGGCTCCAGCAAACCATGGCAGGAAATTGTGTTTTCATGATGTCACAGAACAGGAGTTGACAGCATGTGCCTGGAAAGGTGGAAAACCATAGTGGTACCACATTTTATTTTGGAATGGACCATCTGATCCTGCTAGTAGCAGGATACAACTTGGCATCTCAGGGAGATGAATTTTGTTGTGTTTAATGTGGAGCAAATATTCTTTCCCCCTGTACTTTCTGAGAGGTCAGTTGTTTCTTTT
>NW_006790015.1:2964307-2976264 GCF_000442215.2 Lipotes vexillifer
GTACGCGGGCCTCTCACTGTTGGGGCCCCTCCCGCCGCAGAGCGCAGGCTCCGGACGCGCAGGCTCAGCGGCCATGGCCCACGGGCCCAGCCGCTCCGCGGCATGTGGGATCCTCCCCCAGGACCAGGGCACGAACCCGCGTTCCCTGCATCGGCAGGCAGACTCTCAACCACTGCGCCACCAGGGAAGCCCTGTTTCTTACTCTAGTTGTTCTTGGGGTTTGGCTGAGAAAAGGTGATGGCTAATTGTTTACACCTGGGACAGTGGGGATATTTGTCTTCTGGGAACTCCCCTCCCCCAATTTCCTTCAGCAAATACCATGGTTGACTTGTTTCTCTTTCCAGTTTTTTTTTTTTTTTCCTGTGTGTACTCTCAGCCCCAACCAACGTGAGCCATGGGTACGGAGAGCAGTGTATCTCACTCCCACCCCTCTGTTCCTTACTCAGGCTGTCCTCTCTTCCTGGATGCCTTCTTTCCATTATATCCACCCTCCCTACTACCAACCAGCTAACTCCTACTCTCCCCAGCCAACTTCTATTCATTCGTATCTACGAATTTAGCACCTGTAGGATAACATCCCAATTGTCCCAGGCTTGACTTTTGTTTCAGAACAAGCCCACTTTCTACACTCCATGGAAAATATTTGTTGTCTCTCTAGTAGGCTGTAGACACCCCCAAATACTTGGGTTGTGTCCTATATAGTTGTGTCTAGGGCATAGTACAGCATGTCACTGTACACAGTAGGAGATCCATAAATACTGCCGAATTTGAGAATATTTTTTTCTCACCAAGGTTATTCTCTTCCCAAGTCGCCTCTACCATTCCGATTTGCACAGCCTGAAATTGGGAGTCTCAGAAATCTGCTATCTTTACTCCTCTTTGGGTATCAATTCTTAGTCTCTGAAAAGAAATTCTCTTCCCTCAAGTAGTGAGACATAGGAGGGGAGAGATAATTTCCAGAAAGTGGTGGCTCAGAAGAATACCTTTCACTGAAAGGTTATTCCTGAAAGCTGGCTGCTGTTAGCCAAATCAACCTGCCTTAAGATAATGTCGCTGGGAATTAAAAGATTGCAGTGTCCAGAATTATGCCTCTCTGTTAGAGACAAATTGTCCAAGTAGGTAAAAGGAAAACCTCCAGGAAGGACTCTGAGCTCTTGGGGAAGGTGAAGAACAGGGAAGTAATGAGCAGTTACTTTACTGATGCTGCCTCCTGATTGGAGGTGGGCAAACTGGTCATCAGAGGCCTTCTCCTGAGCATGTAGGAGGAGAAAAATCAGCTCATCTCCTCTGTACTTCTGTATAAGTTCAGAACTGGCAGAGTGTGGTCCTCAGGTGGTTTTCAAGGGTCAAATGAGAATGGTTTTTATTTATTTCTCTTTTTGAGTTTGGACCTGGAATTCTCCATCATTCTGTCTCTCCATCAGCTCCCAAAGCTGAAACCACAGTGTGATAGGGTCTGTAACAGGTCTACCAAATATTATAGTTCCCTTCCTGAGGTGCTCCTCTGCTCCAGTGATGTCAGGCCTGACCGTGTGATTTGCTTTGGTCAAGACAACGTGAGTAGAAGTAACTTGTGCCGTGTCAGAGCCCAAGCTTTAGGGGCCAGTGTCCCAAATGAAGGCTGTGCCATCAGCCTGGATCTCAGATTGAAGGCAGCGTGGGATGGAGCTGTTGTTGAGCTAGGGGTGACATGTGCCATAAATGAGAATGATATCCTTATGCTTGTAAGTGCCTGTGATGTGGGGGTTGTTTGTTACTGCAGCAAATCTTACCTTAGGCTGATTGATACACAGACTCAGTTAAAGGAATTTCCAGATTACCAGATTTCCTAAAGAAAGGAAGGGAAGGAACTTAAAAAAAAAAAAGCTTTAGTCAACATTAACTTATTCAATGTTAGTTTAGAGATAGATGAATTATTATATAATAAATAAACATTTCCACTTGATGAATTTTCTCTAACCTGGCATTATCTTTTCTGTTTCTAAAGGTAAGTTGATTGGTAGTTGGTGTGGTGATGTGGTCATTTCTTTTTTTTTTTTGGTCGCTCCGCACAGCTTGTGGGATCTTTTTTTAAAAAAAATTTTATTGGAGTACAGTTGATTTACAATGTAGTATTAGTTTCAGGTGTAAAGCAAAATGAACCAGTTATACATATATATATATCTTCACTCTTTTTTAGATTCCTTTCTCATATAGGCCATTATACGGTATTGACTAGAGTTCCCTGTGCTATACAGTAGGTCCTTATTAGTTATCTATTTTATAGCTTGTGGGATCTTAGTTCCCTGGCCAGGGATCAAACCTCTGCCCCCTGCAGTGGAAGCACAGAGTTCTAACCACTGGACTGCCAGGGAATTCCCGATCTGGTCATTCTTTGAATGAGTGTGTATCAAGTGTCTACTCTCATCCAAACACTGTGTTAGGTGCTGGACAGAACAGACAAGTCCTGGTCCTCATAGAGCCTTCCCTTTTGTTGGGTTAGGCAAGTAAAAACAAAATAAAGGACCAGATATAAACATGGGAATTTTTGAAAGTGATTAGATTACAAGAGCAGTAAAGCAGAATAAAGTAATAGGGAGTAACTGTGAGGGCAAGGGAAGGGCATGGGGCCACTCGAGAACATTTGGGTTCATCATGTGGATGTATCTCTCTTTACACTACAGATAAATTAAACTGATAGGTACAAATGACTCTTTTTTCTTTTTAATGGAGTCACAGTTTTATATAAATCCCTTTACTAAAAGAATGGGAGAATTTAAAGCTGATAACCATTTTGTTTTACAAATGATTCTTTTTGTGTTGTAAACATTCACCTTCTAATTTGTCTGAAGTTCAGTCTGAATCTTACCCATAAAATGACGCCACTCCAGGGACTTCCCTGGTGGCGCAGTGGTTAAGAATCCGCCCGCCAGTGCAGGGGACATGGGTTCGATCCCTGGTCCGGGAGGATCCCACATGCCGCGGAGCAACTAAGCCCATGCACCACAGCTACTGAGCCCACACGCCTAGAGCCCATGATCCGCAACAGGAGAAGCCACCGTAATGAGAAGCCCACACACCGCAATGAAGAGTAGCCCCCCACCCCTTGCTGCAACTAGAGAAAGTCCACGTGCAGCAATGGGCAGCAGCCATACATAAATAAAGAAATAGACAAATAAATAAATAAAAATAAATCTATATAAAAAAAGTAACTCCATTCCAGGTCGAAGAGAAGTCTTCCTGGATGGCATTGGGAAGGACTTGGTTTCTGAAGTAACCGGGGAAACCCCGTGGCAGGGCAGTTAACTTAAATTTGTTTCCAGAACGTGAGACCTATGTGTTCTATGAAGCTCTGATCCAGGACATTCCATTTTCTGATAGCAGGGCTCCCCTGTGGACAGAGTCTGCCACCTGCCTCCAACGAGGCTAAGGTGAGCTCACAGTACTGATGGTCACAGTCACAAAAGCACACCAACTAGCTTTTATGTTTTCAAATTCAGCAAAGCTAACAAAACCAGAAAAGGAGAGAAGAATGGTCACATCCATCAAAAGTTAACCCATATCTTTTACAACCATGCTACTCTCCAACGAGAATCAGAAAATGTCAAAATTAAAAGACACAAAGCTCATCATTTTACAGTTGTGGGAACTAAGACCAAAAGAGATTAATATGAATTGTCTGAGTTGGTTCTTTCATTCATTCATTCATTTATTCATTCAACAAATACTCACTGAGCACCAAGTCACTTGGAGCTGGACACTGAGCTGGACCCTGTGATGATAACAGAGGACACGGCGGTGTCAAAACAAATAGTCTTTGTTCCTAGGAAGTTTACAGTGTGGAGAGTCTAGGGGAGGTGAGAGCTGTGAAGGAAAGACAGATAGTTCTATGAGTTCTGCTTATCCCCAAATAGCCTGATCTGGTCTGGGGGGCTGTGGCCAGGGAAGAACTCCTTGAGGAGATGGCCCTCCCGCAGAGGTCTGAAGGAGGAGTAAGTTTTAACAAGCAGAAGGACATGTAAAGAGGATGCTCCAAGGCAGGGGGCAGAGCACCTACATAGGAACTCTGGTGATGGGAGTGTGGTGTGCTCAAGAAACTGAAGGTAATTGAGATTGAAGAGTCGAGAGCCAGGGACACACCATTTCTAAGGGAAGGGACGCAGTCGTGGGCACAGTGAGAGCTTCGAAGGAGGGAGTGACATAACTGAATTTTCTTTTTGAAAAGAACATGCTTCCTAGGAATAGGAAGGCACTCACTGAATACAATAAAGATCCTCAGGAAACCTACAGCAGATATCATACTTCATGGTGAAATAGTGAAAGCCTTTCCCTTTGAGACCAGGAATAAAACCAGGATTTCCCTCATAACTACTTTTTGTAAGTCCTAGACAGTGTCATAAGGATAGAAAAAGAAATAAAAATCATGGTGATTAGGAAAAAGAAGACCTGTTACTATTTGCAGGTGAAAACGATTGTCTAGGTAGAAAATCCAAAAGAATCTACCCGCAAATTATTAGAACTAATATACAAACTTGGCAAGGTTATTGGATACAAGGGCACTATGAAAAATTTGTTTTAAAATGCTGGAGGGGGTGTGGAGAAAAGGGAATCCTCCTATACTGCCAGTGGGAATGTAGGCTGGTGCAGCCACTATGGAGAACAGTATGGAGGTTCCTCAGAAAACTAAAAATAGAATTACCATATGATCCAGTGATTCCCATCCCTGGGCATATATCCTGACAAAACTATAATTGAAAAAGATACATGCACCCCTATGTTCATGGCAGCATTATTCACAATAGCCAAGACATGGAAGCAACCTAAATGTCCATCGACAGGTGAATGGACAAAGAAGATGTGGTACATATATACAGCGGAATACTACTCAGCCATAAAAAAGAATGGAATTATGCCATTTGCAGCAACATGGATGGACCTAGAGATTAGCATACTAAGTGAAGTAAGTCAGAAAGAGAAAGACAAATACTGTATGATGTCACTTGTATGTAGAATCTAAAATATGACACAAATGAACCCATCTGTGAAGCAGAAACAGACTCACAGACACAGAGAGCAGACTAGTTGTTGCCAAGGGGGAGGGAGTGTGGGGGAGGAATGGAGTGGGAATTTGATGTTAGTAGATGCAAACTATTACGTTTAGAATGGATGGACAACAAGGTCTTACTGTATAGTACAGGGAACTATATTCAGTGTCCTGGGATAAACCATAATGGAAAAGCACATAAAAAAGAATGTGTATATAAGTATAACTGAGTCACTTTGCTGTACAGCAGAAACTAACACAACATTGTAAATCAACTATACTACAAAAAAAAATGTTTTTTTATATGCTAGCAGCAAGAAAACAGGAAGTAAAGAGTTAATAAAAATGCATTTACAATAGCATAAAAAGTGGAATACTTAGGAATAGATCTAACAAGAGTTCTTCTGAAAATGTGAAACATTAATGAGAGAAATTTAAAAGTGAATGGATGCATCATGTTTGTGGATCAGAATATGCAGTATTGTAAAGACATCAACTTTTCCTACATCTATAGATTCAATGCAGTCTCAGTCAAAACCCCTCACCTTTTTTGGGGGTAGAAATTGATGAGATGATTCTACAAATCTATGTGAAAATGGAAAGGGCTAAGATTAGTTAGGGCAAAAATCTAGAAGAAGCAAAAATAGGTAAAGGGCTTATACTGCTACATACCAAAACCTGTTAAAACCTATAGTAATTAAGACAGTGTAGTACTGACACCTGGATGGACCAAAAAAGACCAATGGAACAAAACAGAGAACCCAGAACTAGACTCGCACATATACAGTCACTTGACCTATAGGTGACACTGCAACATGGTGGTGGAATGATTTTTTAAAATGAATGTTGCGGGGTCAGTTGGATGATTCACGTGAAGAAAAAGATGACAGGTGGATTGTAGACCTAATTATGAAAGGCAATGCAAGCAAAAACAAAACAAAAAAACACCAAAAACCCAAAACTCTCTTAGAAGAAAATGTGGGAGAACAGCTTCATGATTTTGGGATGGGCAAAATCATTTTAAGTAGGGTACACAAAGCTCCAACCAGAAAGAAAATAAAATTGGTAGATTGGACTATGTTAAAATTAAGAGCTTCTGTTCTTCAACGGATACCACAGAGGGAGTGAAAACACAGTCCATGAGATGAAAGAAGATGTTTGCAATGCATATATTTGCCAAAGGACTCATTTCCATAACATATAAAGACCCTTACAAATCAATAATTAAAAGGCAGGGCACTTAACAGAAAAGTGAGCAAAGGAATTTTTTGTGTGTGTGTGGTACGTGGGCCTCTCACTGCTGTGGCCTCCCCCGTTGCAGGGCACAGGCTCCGGACGTGCAGACCCAGCAGCCATGGCTCACGGGCCCAGCCGCTCCGCGGCATGTGGGATCCTCCCGGACCGGGGCATGAACCCGCGTCCCCTGCATCGGCAGGCGGACTCTCAACCACTGCCCCACCAGGGAAGCCCGTGAGCAAAGGATTTTAACATTCACTTACAAAAGAGAACATCTAAATAGCTGTAAAACCATATGAAAAATGTTCAACATCATTAAGAATCGGAGAAATGCGAATTAAAAGCACAATGATCTGGGCTTCCCTGGTGGCGCAGTGGTTGGGAGTCCGCCTGCTGATGCAGGGGACGCGGGTTCGTGCTCTGATCCGGGAGGATCCCACGTGCCGCGGAGCGGCTGGGCCCGTGAGCCATGGCCGTTGGGCCTGCGCGTCCGGAGCCTGTGCTCTGCAACGGGAGAGGCCGCAACAGTTTGAGGCCCGCATAACGAAAAAAAAAAAAAAAAGCACAATGATCTGCAATCCTATCCCCATCAGGATGGCTACATTGCAAATGGCAGAGGGTATCTGTCACTGAAAAGAATGTGCAGGTGAACCTATTTACAAAACAGAAATAGAGTCACAGATGTAGAAAACAAACTATGGTTAGCAAGGGGGAAAGCGGGGGTAGGGATACATTGGGAGATTGGGATTGACATATACACACTACTATATATAAAATAGATAACTAATAAGAACCCACTGTATAGCACAGGGAACTCTACTCAAAACTCTGTAATGACCTATATGGGAATAGAATGTAATAAAGAGTGGATATATGTGTATGTATAAGTGATTCACTTTGCTGTACAGCAGAAACTAACACAGCATTGTAAATCAACTATACTCCAATAAAAATTAATTTTAAAAAAAGAATGTGCAGTAACCAGAGCAATGAGACACTGCTGGTAGGAGTGTAAGTTGGTACAACTATTTTGGAAAACTATTTGGCAGTGTCTACAAATGTTGAACATATTCCCACGCTATGACCCGGCACTTCTGCTCCTGTGTGTAGACATACCCATCAGAAATGCCTGCATATGTTTGCCAAAATGCGTATATGTAAATACCAGAGCATTTACATTGTTCCAAAAAAGCACAGTGTAAATACCAGCACTACTCAGATTAGCACTAAACTGGAAACAACCCAAGTATCTATCAACAGGAAGAGAAAGAAATAGATTGTAGTATATTCAGATAACGGAATACTACAACAAGGAGGGCGTTGCTGGCTACAAGAGGCACAATGGGGGTTTTCTAGGGGACCTGGGGGTGATCTGCTTCTTGATCTGGGTGCTGGCTTCGTGGGTATGTTCACTTGGTGGATGCTCAGGAAGCTGTACCCTTATGATCATTTTGTGCATAATGTTGTACTTGAATAAAAATTTCACTTTAAAACAGCAACAAACATAATTACTGCAGAGCAGAGAAGATAGTAGAGTGAGTAGCCAGGATGTGGAGTGCTAGGCAGCTCTTGCAAGAGTCCGGGCACAAGGCCAAGCTGATGGTGGTTGAGAAACAGTTAGAGAAATAGTAAAATAGGTTCTGGGGGAGTGAAGGAGAAAACCAAGAGGACTTGTTAATGGATTGGCTGAGGCAGGATGCATGAGAGGTGGGTGTCAGGGTTGACTCTCAGGTTCCAACTTGGGTAACAAGATGGAGAGTGTTTCCCCAGAGGAAAGGGGAGCGTTGAAGGGGGGCCGGGTTATTGGGCAGGGTGTCTGGGGAGATGAAGAGTGTATGTTTGGAGCTGAGGTTCCAAAGAGATATACAAATCAACTCATTGTATAGACAGTGGGTATGTAGGTCTGGAGTCCAGAGGAAAGGCCAGGATTGTTTAGAAACAGAACTCTAAGAAATAGAACTTGAACTGAATCTTTTGGATAAAGATACCAATTATTCATATACCAGGTACCACTGGGCTAAATGCTTTACCTGTGAAATCTCATTCAGTTCCCATGTCCATGGTCTTACTGTGAGTGTGCCGTGTTCCCAAAGAGCAAGGTGAGGTTAAGCAAACTGCCGACAGATTGAGCTTTAGGAAGGGGTAGGAGGAAGGATGATGGGGATTTTTAGATTTAGATCTTTTGACTTAAGTTCCGGGTGTTGCTGCTGAATCATGATGCTCCTGTGGGTGGATTCACGGGTCCGTAGTGTCATGGACCTCAGATGAGAAAACAAGGGCAGGCTCAGCATTCCCATTGAAAGAAATCTTCAAGGAAAGACTACACGTGTCTGTCTGTCAGACTGGGAAGGAGCTCAGAGGTTTGAACTCTGTGACTGTCCCAGATCAGATTTAGAAGATAAACTCTCCATGTTCAGACCTAGTTAAGCCACCCATCGGCTAAGTGACCTTGGGCAAATCATTTAACTTATCCATGCCTGTGTGAGTTCTTTATTGCTGCATTAAAAAACCCACCACAGCTTAGTGGCTTAAAATAGCACACATTTATCATCTCACAGTTCTTGTGGGGCAGGAATCCAGTCTCTGCTGAGCTGGGTCTTCTGCTCAGGGTCTCTCCCAGGCTGCAGTGAAGGGGTTAGCTAGGGCTGGGGTCTCATCTGAGGCTTGTCTGGGGAAGGATCTGCTTTCAGCTCACATGGTTGTTGGCAGAATTCAGACCCCTGTAGAATATGGGATTGAGGGCCTCAGCTCCTTGCTGGCTGTCAGTTGGAGGTCACCCTAGTTCCTTGTGCTATAGGTCTCTCTGTACAATGGTTTGTTTTGTCAAAGCTGGCAAGGAAGAGTCAATAAAGAGTGTCTCCTAGCAAGATGGAAGTTATAATCCTAAGTAACATATCATGGAAGTGACTTCCTGTCACCTCTGCAAATTCTATTGATTACAGTGAGTCCCAAGTCCTTCCTACCCACTCAAGGGGAGAGGATTACACAGGGCATGAACACCAGGACTCAGGGATCATTAGGGGCCACCTTTATGTCTGTCTGCTATGACGTGTCAGTGTTCTCATCTGTAAAATGGGAAGGGCAATGGTATCTACCTCATGCGTGTTTGTATGACATAAATGAGATAATGCATGTAAAGCACTTAGCACAATCCCTAGAACATAGTTTGTGCTATAAAAATGGTTGGCTGCTGTTTTCATTCTTCTAATTCTGCAATCATATGGCTGTATGAAAGGAGTCTTTATTTTTATAAATAGATTCATTGTGGATGGCCAGCTTCCTGTGGGACATTTAAAATGCAATGCCATTTGCAAATATTTTCTCCCATTCTGAGGGTTGTCTTTTGGTCTTGTTTATGGTTTCCTTTGCTGTGTAAAAGCTTTTAAGTTTCATTAGGTCCCATTTGTTTATTTTTGTTTTTATTTCCATTTCTCTAGGAGGTGGGTCAAAAAGGATCTTGCTGTGATTTATGTCATAGAGTGTTCTGCCTATGTTTTCCTCTAAGAGTTTAGAGTGTCTGGCCTTACATTTAGATCCCTAATCCATTTTGAGCTTATTTTTGTGTATGGTGTCAGGGAGTGTTCTAATCTCATTCTTTTACATGTAGCTGTCCAGTTTTCCCAGCACCACTTATTGAAGAGGCTGTCTTTCCTCCACTGTATATTCTTGCCTCCTTTATCAAAGATAAGGTGACCATATGTGTGTGGGTTTATCTCTGGGCTTTCTATCCTGTTCCATTGATCTGTATTTCTGTACTGACAAGTGATTAATCTCCAAAATTTATAAGCAGCTCATGCAGCTCAATAACAAAAAAACAAACAACCCCATCCAAAAATGGGCAGAAGACCTAAATAGACATTTCTCCAAAGAAGATATACAGACTGCCAACAAACACATGAAAGAATGCTCAATATCATTAATCATTAGAGAAATGCAAATCAAAACTACAATGAGATATCATCTCACAATGGTCAGAATGTCCATCATCAAAGAATCTAGAAACAATAAATGCTGGAGAGGGTGTGGAGAAAAGGGAGCCCTCTTGCACTGTTGGTGGGAATGTAAATTGATACAGCCACTATGGAGAACAGTATGGAGGTTCCTTAAAAAACTACAAATAGAACTACCATATGACCCAGCTATCCCACTACTGGGCATATACCCTGAGAAAACCATAATTTGAAAAGAGCCATGTACCAAAGTGTTCATTGCAGCTCTATTTACAACAGCCAGGAGATGGAAGCAGCCTAAGTGTCCATGATTGGATGAATGGATAAAGAAGATGTGACACATATATACAATGGAATATTACTCAGCCATAAAAAGAAACGAAATTGAGTTATTTGTAGTGAGGTGGATGGACCTAGAGTCTGTCATACAGAGTGAAGTAAGTCACAAAGAGAAAAACAAGTACTGTATGCTCACACATATATATGGAATCTAAGAAAAAGAAAAAAAAAGGTCATGAAGAACCTAGGGGTAAGACAGGAATAAAGACACAGACCTACTAGAGAATGGACTTGGGGAAATGGGGAGGGGGAAGGATAAGCTGAGACAAAGCGAGAGAGAGGCATGGACATATATACACTACCAAACGTAAGGTAGATAGCTAGTGGGAAGCAGCCGCATAGCACAGGGAGATCAGCTCGGTGCTTTGTGACCACCTAGAGGGGTGGGATAGGGAGGGTGGGAGGGAGGGAGACGCAAGAGGGAAGAGATATGGGAACATATGTATATGTATAACTGATTCACTTTGTTATAAAGCAGAAACTAACACACCATTGTAAAGCAATTATACTCCAATAAAGATGTTAAGAGAAAAAAAAAATGCAATGCCATTCGTAAGCAGTCATGCACTCCCGACAGGGCAGGAGGCATATATGACAAAAAGTGAGGCAGGGGGCTTCCCTGGTGGCGCAGTGGTTGAGAGTCCGCCTGCCGATGCAGGGGACACGGGTTCGTGCCCCGGTCCGGGAAGATCCCACATGCCGCGGAGCGGCTGGGCCCGTGAGCCATGGCCGCTGGGCCTGCGCGTCCGGAGCCTGTGCTCCGCAACGGGAGAGGCCACAGCAGTGAGAGGCCCGCGTACCACCAAAAAAAAAAAAAAAAAAAAAAAAAGTGAGGCAGACCAATGGCATTGCAAAGGGAAAAGGTAGCCGTGTCTGGCCCTGAAATATGAAAAGTGAATGCCCCCACCATCTGATGGGGTCTGCAGTCACCCTTCTGCAGATACATAAGCCATGGTTCCATCACATTCGTTTCCAAATCAGTCACAGCATGGAGATCCCGTTGACATTCAAATACTGGCTCGCCGATGTGCAAGTACAAATATCTGCCTTTTAGTCACGGACAAGTAAAACATGTATCGTACTTGCTGTTAAAAATCAGCAGGCTTATGAGAGACCCTCTGATAATGATTTTTAACTTTCAACCATCAGGAGGTGAAGGAAAGGTGTTGGACCAGGCGTTGGGAATCCTGGGTTTGCATCCTGACTCTGCGGCTGATGAGCCCTGTGCCTTTGGTCTAGTTACTTCCTTCTGGCCTTCAATTGCCTCGTCTTTATTATGAGAGGTTTATACTGTTGTGTCCTTGTGAGTCTTTCCTCTGATAAATTTCTTTGATTCTAAATTGGAATGGCACGTTAGACTTCTGGCTCTGCTAGAGGTAACTGGAGCTGTGGCCCTGCCGCTCTTCCCT
>NW_006790015.1:2976274-2980331 GCF_000442215.2 Lipotes vexillifer
AAGGCATGCTGCTCCCGATTCCTGTGTTTAAGGTTCATTTGCTGACCTGAAATTTAAGTTGGTCATGCAAGAGTCTCCTGTGCCTAAATGCATCTGAGGATAAAAATAACTTCCCGTGAATTCTTCCCAAGGGTGAGCGATTTCACATGCATTAGTACCCTTAGCTTCCGCACGACTTCTCGCCACCCTCCTTAATGTTCTGGTAAAAGGTATGCAATCACAGAATGCTAAAATGTTTCATGAAAAGGAGACTGGGGCTGATCTATCAAGCCTGCTAATGCCATTTTATTAAGAGGGACTTCTCAGGATCTCAGAAGGGGATTGTTCATTTGTTCAATCATTCATTCAAACAACCAAGCACTTAGTAACTAATGTGTGCCAAACCAGAGCACTGGGGATACAGCACTGAAAAGGGGGTTCAGTCTTAGGAAGCAAAATGTGTAGTGGGATAGGCAGGCAAAGAGATAATTCTGTGTACATATAACCAGATGACTGATGGCATTATTGCTTTAAAGTCAGTCTCTCTTTTGGGTGGGGATGAAGCTTTTGACGAGGACGATGAGGAAGTCGACGGTACTGATATAGCCAGGCACTATTCGAAGTGCTTTGCATACATTTATTCATTTAATTTTCACAACAAGCCTTCGATGTAGGTACTCTTATAGTTCCCAATTTACAGATGAAGAAATTTGCAGCAGAGAGAGGTCAAGTTATTTCTTCAAGGTCACACAGCTAGTAAGTGGTAGGGTCAGGAGCCTATCATAGGCAGACTACCCTTGACCACTCCCCATACCTGCTAGAGCTGTTCATTCAGCAGGGGTTTACTGGACATGAGCTATGGGCTGGGGGATAGGGCATTAAAGATATGTTTCCTATCCTGGAGGAGTCCACAAGCCACAGTGCACAAGTCTATCAGAGGCACGTGCAGTATGCTGTAGAGTCATTGGTGCCCCCGGATGATTGGATAGTTTCCTTAATTACCAGCAATATCTCTCACTCTCCATTTGCTTTTGACTAAACATGTAGCTCAAGAGTATTGCAGAGGGCTTTCCTGGTGGCGCAGTGGTTGAGAGTCCACCTGCCGATGCAGGGGACACGGGTTCGTGTCCCGGTCTGGGAGGATCCCACATGCCGCGGAGCGGCTGGGCCCGTGAGCCATGGCCGCTGAGCCTGCGTGTCCGGAGCCTGTGCTCCGCAACGGGAGAGGCCACAACAGTGAGAGGCCCGCGTACCGCAAAAAAAAAAAAAAAAAAAAAAAGAGTATTGCAGACAAACTTCAGGCATTTAAGAAACACCTTAACGGGTTTGATATTGTTGCCTTATCAGTATCCTCTGTATTATCATCTCAATAGTAATTTAAAATTTTTCTAGGAGCAAGGGCTGGTGCCAACTCAGAATATAAAAGTGCTGAAATTCTAACATATCATTTTCATTTCTGATCGGAGTTATGTATTGGGGAAAGGATCTGTGGGATGTCCAGAATCGGCTGCGTCTCTCGGTTGTTCAGCTGAAGGTCCCAAGTTGTACCGCCCTTTGTAGCCAAGAACAGTCTCTTACAAATAGTCTGCCCCTCACCTCAGCTTGAAGCTGGTATTCCAGGCTTTGCCCTGCCCTTTTATGAGCAGGGCTGAGACTCATATATCATTGTCAGAGAGTGCTTAAGTGTTCTCATGATCCTTTGATGCTAGGCTGCCAGCCATGTGTTCAGAGTGGACAACAATGGAAACAGATGTGTCAGAGGCCATAATGATTGAGTAACGTCAGAGAAAGGCTGACAGCCTCGTGGGAAAAATCCTGTTCCTAAGGTTAGGTGAAGCATCTTGCGGCCAGAGGAAAAGCATCTGTGTGTAAATGACCGTTCTTAAGAACTTAATTCTTTGCCGCTGGCTGAAACCTCCTGGTCATTCCCACATTCTCAGTCATGCTTCGCCCCCCCCCCCCCCTTCAGCTTTATCTCCTTTCCACATCTTCTCAACTTTCTTGGCTTCTTCCTTCTCTGCGTTTGTTGTTGCCTCTGTTTAGGGCTCTCCCCACAGGTCTTCACCTGGCCACTTCCTTTGCATCATTCCTGTATTACCTCTAACGGGAAACCCTTCTTGCCCCTTTGTTTAATGTAAGTCCTCCCTGTTCCTCTCTCTTGCATCAGTCTTATTTTCTCCATAGCAATTCTTGTTATCTTAAAGCATCGTCTTTATGTGTTTATTAGCTGTTTTGTCCATTAGAAAGTAGCTTCTTGAAGACAGTGCTTTTTCCTGCATTTCATATATATCACCCAGAATAAGACCTGGCCCAGATCAGATATGAAAATAATTTTTTTTGAGTGAAAAAAATGGATTAATTAATTAAATGAGAACGGAAAATAAATGTTGGTTTCATTTTATAGAATTGGTTCAGTCACAGTGCTATAGAACAGGTTACAGACTTTGGTGAGTTATTTAATGCATAAGATGGATTAGCCTTGGAACCTGATTAGCTAAGTCAGGAGAGGTCCACTTTAGGTCAGCACACTTTGGGTGTGTTTAGGAAAAAAATGTTTATCCAGAGGCATGTCTTTCTTTTCTTATCTTTTGGAAGTACATGGATGAAACTTCTGAGATTTATCAATATTTAATAAATTAATATTAAATTTATTATATTATATTATTAATAATATTTCCTTGTCTTCCATGATGGTTCGTGGGAGGAAGAATCTTAATCATAGAAACAATAATGATAATAAAACACCTAGAATGTGCACACACATGCTAAGTGCATTATGAACATTCCTTGATTTAATTAAGACATTGTTATGAGTTGAATTATGTCCCCCACACTTGAGTACATATTTTGAAATTCTAACCCCCAGTACCTCAGAATTATTTGGAAATATGATTGTTGCAGATATAATTAACTTAAGATGAGGTCGTTAGGGTGAGCCCTAATCCAACATGACTGGTGTCCTTACAAAAATGGGAAATTTATATATGGAGAAACATATAGAGACAAGGCAGCGTGGAGAGACAGAGAAAGAAGATGGCCATCTGCAAGCCAAGGAGAGAAACCTGGAACAAATCTTCCCTCACAGCCCTCAGAAGGAATCAACTCTACCAACACCTGGATTTTGGACTTCCAGACTCCAGAACTGGGCAGCCTTTCGGTTGGATGCTCTTAAATTATAGACTCTATATAGGGAGCGAGAATAGTGTGGGATTTTGAGCCTGGACTGTGGGGCCAGATTGCCTGGATTTGAATCCCTGTTATCCTATGACCTGAGTGAACTTGAGCAAGTTTTTTAACCTCTCAGAGCCTCCGAATTTCATTTGTGAAATAACATGATTGCCGCAAGGATTAAAGGAGTTAATATTTGTAGAGCGCTTCCCTGTTTCCTGGCACAGACTAAGCAGTAGGTAAGCTGGTAGATGTTCTCGGCATTACGTTGACATCACATCTGTCTCCTGCAGCAGTATCCTCGCTGGGGGTGGTTCTACCCTCTAGGGGGCACTTTGGGAGTATGCTTGCATCTCACAGTGATTGAGGGAGGCTGCTGGCATTTGGTGGGAGGAAGAAACGCTACTTGTCCTGCAATTTATAGGGAAGAATTTTTCCATCTCCTACGTGTCTTGTAAACCACCTGATGCCAGATGTTCATGTGTGTGAAGAGCCTGTTTACAGTGATCTGACTGTGGAATTTTTTTGTGTGGTTGAATTTGCATTGGATTTTTGAGGAGTGTAACTACATGTAAATTGAGGATAGACTGTGCCTTGTTTTATTTGGAATTTTACCAGGAGTTGCTCCCCATTTTGAAAATATTCATCAAAGGTACACATGCCTCACGGCGTTTGACCCACCAGAACAGCCGCCTGAACCAGCGTGTAACTTGCAGCTGTCATGGTGATTCTTCATATATGAACAAGTAAACTGATTTAATGCTGCTTCCTAAATGCCAAATATGAAAACAAATATCAACAATATTCAACTGCTTATCTCTTGACACCAAATGAAGTCAGGCTGAGTGAGTGCTCACAGACTAGTCCTGCCTGAGAACTTACTTTTTTTTTTTTTTTTTTTTTTTTTTTT
>NW_006790015.1:2980575-2983023 GCF_000442215.2 Lipotes vexillifer
CCCGCGTCCCCTGCATCGGCAGGCGGACTCTCAACCACTGCGCCACCAGGGAAGCCCCTGAGAACTTACTTTTTGAAATATACATTATTTTTGCCATTTATTTATTTCACTTTATTCCTCCTTTATAATTAAAGTAGTAAAAGGGGAATTCTAGCATTGTCTTTGTGTCATATTTTGGTAATTCTCACAGTATCCTCCACCAGCAAAATGATTATAACTCACTGAAGGCTCAGATGACGGTTAGCATTTTTTTAGCAACAAAGTATTTTTTAATTAAGGTATGTACATTAACATACATAAGGAATTTTTTTTAGACGTAATGCTAGTGCACACTTAATAGACTACAGTGAAAACATGACTTATATACACTGGGAAACACAAAACTTCATGTGACTCACTTTACTGCAGTGCTTTGGAACTGTACCTGCGGTATCTCCGAGGTCTGCCTGTATGTTTTAAAAAGAGGACTTTGAGTCTGATAGACTTGAGCATCCCTGCCCTGTGGTACCTCTCAGTTAATCTGAGGTCAGCTTCCTAATTTCTCTTCCCTGTGACAACTCTTCAGATATTTGAAGATGGTGACAGCATTCATCTGCTCACCTCTCTCTGTGTGTTCACTTTTCCAGAATATACATCCCCAGTTCCTTCAAGTCTTTCTCTAATGATGTGGTTTCAAGATTCCTCATTCTCCTGGCTGCCCCTCTCCAAGTTCATTCTGGTTTCTGCAAATGCCACTTTCAAAAGGAAACCAACTAAACAGAATCTGGTGAGCTAATTTTTCAAGTATGCAGGATTGTTTTCAAGTATGCAGAAACAAAGTTGGATCTGGAGCTGGGCCTTATGTGCCGTAGTCGATGTGCAAAGTTCCATCGGGCAGGACAGACAACCCACAGAGGTTTTCTGTTGTGTCACTCTGTTTATCCTTGGCAGCACCAGGAAGTTTGCTGCCAGGTTTACACCATCATTTGTCAGAGGATGTTCCGTAGGACATCAAACTCCAAAATCATGGAATTTGTGCTGATGCAGAGAAAGGTCCCAAAGATGAAGGTTTGGAGGGAAATAAGCTAGGAAATGTGAACCCTTAGTACCAAGTCTCTGCCCTTGCCATGCTTTTCTGACACCATCATCAAACAGAAACCATGCTGACCCCTCTGTTGTCTTGGATGAAATAGAGGCAGCCCCTCAGCGAGTTTGTGCCAAGGGACCAACACCGGGTGTGGGCCTCTCACTCTGGGAGGAGTTCCCTCCAGAGAGGCAAGATGCTGATTTGACCAGGCACCACATTTGCTGGAAGCCTCTAGAACTTGACGATGTTGGTTTTGGAGTTTTCAGGGCCTTTCACCGACCTGGGATTGGTCCAGTGAATTCTGGTTCAAATGTGGCACCTGCAACCCAACAAAGGCAGTGATAGCAGGGCTCCCTTGGGGCCTCAGGAATGTGAGTTGTCTGCCCTTGCATTAAATAGCTCCAGGGAGCTCCACTTTGAAAGGTTCTTTCATACGTACCTTTTGTAATTTTTCCATTTCTTTCTCGTGACAACTCTCTACCCGGCCAGCCAGCCATCTGCGTCCTTTTCACTACACCGCAGTGAAACAGTGGCACTTTACAGCAGAGGAAGGCTGGGTGCTATGTTGTGACTACTATAGTTTTTCAACATAATCTGGGATTTTCTGGACAACTTGAGACACTGAGGAACCTCAAAGTCATCTAGACAAGGGTGCGGGACCAATAGCTTGGAAGTGTTACCATTCTGAGTCAGACAAGAGAGAATCACCTGTCAAAATGTCAGAGATGTGGGAGGATGCTGAGCTGTCCCAGGATCCAGGGTTACAGGGAAAGGATGCCTGGGCACTTAGCTCTCGTCGCTTCTGCAAGGTCAGAGCAGCGACCATTCCAGAAGAATTAAAACAAGTCAGACTCTGGCCGGTGTGTCCAATCCAGCTCACTGCCTATTTCTTTTAGCCTGCAAGCTAAGAAAGATTTTTACATTTTTAAATGGTTGGGGAAAAAAAATCAAAGGAAGAGTAATATTGTGTAACACATGAAAATGATGTGAAATTCAACAATCAATATCCATAAATAGTCTCGTTGGAAGGACCAGGATGCAGCTTCTAAATAAAAATGATATCTTGGAGGAAAGCCTGAGAAGGCGAGAAAGTGGAGCCACGTTTAAAATAATGAGCTCCTTACAAGTTAATAAGATAACATTGTCAGGATGATGCTGCCCTAATCTGATTTGTACTGGAGCCAAGGCCGAACTGCATTCTTTGGTTGAGAGGAAATGTAGCCTCAGTGATACTAATATTCAAGCAATTTACCAAGAGATAAAACTAAAGTAATTTATTATAATTTTACGATGAGATCTCTTTCCTTGGCTTAGGAGAGGTTTTTATTGCCTCTAGTCTTGCAATTTCACTCTTGCTAATATCGATTTTACTATAATCTCTT
>NW_006790015.1:2983038-3037999 GCF_000442215.2 Lipotes vexillifer
TCTTTCCCTTTTTTACACTTCTCAAGTTATTTCTTGATTTGGACAAAATACACTTTTTAACCCAGTTGAAGATATAAAAACCGACCTTTGAGAAAATGCATTATGATAATTATATTTTACTACTGCTGGCCAATATTATGTGTGTGCCGATAGAGAAAAATGCATTTTTGAGTTGTAAGACTTTTCTCTCTCCTTAATCTTCTTTTGTCTTAAAGGGAGGGCCAAAGAGGCCAGGAAGGCCCTGGTGAGGGCCCTGTCTATTGGGAAGGGCTTTGTAAAGCTCCCTGGAACAAAGAGACCTGCATTCACTCTGCAGGCCTAGGTGTCTCTGGTAACACCCTTTAACAGTTCCTTATTGTCCTACATTATTTAATGAGGCCAAGTGCATTACATCGGTGATTTTATGTAACCCTGGGAGGTAGGTGAGATTCATGGTGGGATGTTACAGAGGAGGAAAATTAAGCTCATCAAGTTGAAACACATCCCCCAAGCTCCAGCAGCTGCCATGTGAGGTGGTGAGAGGTCAGACCCTGCTATCTGATTCCAGGGCACCATGATCTCTCCACCACTCTGGGACATAGGGCCTCCCCAGAAGGTACCTCCACGTGACCAGAGATGTGGGGACCGTTGAGGCCTGAAACGTAGGGCTGCATGCCCTCAAACCTGAGCATTCCATGTCACTTTAAGAATGTGACAGTTCTGAGTCTTGTTGCTAGGCTAGCTGGGTATCCAGGCACGCTAATCAGAGCATATCTCAGTTCTGAACATCTTGGGGTGGGGTGTTCATATCTCTTCTCTCCCAGTGCAGGAAGTGTTGCCAAAGCCTGGTGTTAAATAAAAAGGATAATTCGGGGCTCTGAGATGAACCGTTGCTGTATGTATCAAACCCTTCACACATACTCCATGTTACACTAAGGAAAATGTAAGCACATCTCCCTGTCTGTGCGTGATCTAACCCTCACTCACGTAGCACTCTGGCTCACAAAGCACTTCCATGAACAATATCCTATTGTAAGCCCCTCAAGGTTAAATATTATATCCATTTCACAGGTGAGGAAACTGAGGAACAGCCGACTAAAGTAATGTACCTGGGGTTCCATAACTGAGATCAAAGGCATATGTGCAAACTCAGGCTTCCTGACTCCCAGAAGGTCAATGTTTGGGGCTCACTGGTGAGGTTGTACATGTCCCACTGTGGACGCTCTGTGAATTGTCAGGACATCTCCCTTGGCATGAATTTTCTTACTTTCCTTTTACGGGCTTCTATCAGCTATTCCCCAAACAGATTTTATTGTGGTTTTGCTTCCCCTGGACCTTTGTCCTTGTGTTAATGGCCTTTATTTCCCATTAGCCTCTCAGAGCTGGTGTATCGATGAGTGGGTATATTTTACAAAACTCACAAAAACCTGCTGTTTCCTTGAGGATCCAGAAAGAAAACAGAGAAACTGGAGTTTGCCTTCATGCTGCTCTTATTGCATTAGAAAGTAAATGCAGTCATCTTTACGTGTACATTTGGGATTTTCTTTTCTGGGTTAATTCTAGGGCAGCTAACATAAATAAAAATGCCTTTGCTGCTTTGGCAGAGTTTTGGAACTGGCTTAGCTTGATCAAGCTTGTCTCTTATAGTTTCTTCAAAAAAAATGTTTTCTTGAGATGAGTTGGCGGCAGTTCTGGTCAATTTCTTGTCGGTCTGGCAGAAAGCAAGTAGAACGTGTGTCTTCTCTCCTTCTCAGAGGTAGGTAGTATATTTTCAAAAATAGATCACATCTCTTCTTTCTCTCAAGAATGTTTGGCTAATCAGAGGCAAAGTCTTGGGGACCTTTTCGGGCTGTTTCCTGGGAATCTGCCATTGCAAATTCCATCCTTAAGATGCTTGCACCTGCTTTTATGTCTTTACTCCTTAGTTTCATTCTTATTTCTCTACAGAAGACTACATAGCCTCACATGTGTGTCTGTAAACATTTACCTTCTGATTCAAGTCTAGGTTCAGAAAGTAACTTGTACAACACTTACAGTTCCACTGTAGAAACTGACCATTTCTCCTTCTTAGGAGAGGTGGAGAGGCAACCTACATTAATTGAGCACTTTCTGTATTCCAGACACATGCATTTGTTTTCACTATGAACCTATGCATTCTCTTAGCCTATTATTTATTTATTTATTTATTTAATTTTTGGCTGCATTGGGTCTTAGTCATGCCGTGCAGGATCTTCATTGAGGCATGTGGGATCTTTGGTTGCAGTGCGTGGGCTTCTCTCTAGTTGTGGTGTGCAGGTTTTCTCTTCTCTAGTTGTGGCGCTCAGGCTCCAGGGCGCATGGGTTCCAGAGTGAGTGGGCTCTGTAGTTTGCATCATGTGTGCTCTAGTTGAGGTGCATGAGTTCAGTAGTTGTGGCGTGTGGGCTTAGTTTCCCTGCGGCATGTGGGAATCTTAGTTCCCTGGCCAGGAAATCTTAGAACCCGCGTCCCCTGCATTGTATAGGCTGGAGGGGAAAAATGACTTGCCTAAGTCACTTTACCAAGTAAGTGGTAAACTAAGACGTAAAGCAGGCCTATCTGACCACAGAGTGAATTCTGTTTTGCTCTGATGCCTCACCTGGGTTCAGAGGCTCTGTTGGATTAAATGTAGCTCTTGCCCTCTTGACTAAAATCCTTCACTGTGTTCTAATCCTTTCCCCCTCTAATTTGAAAGGGCATTGCACATGCTGTGTGGAATTTTTCCAGCGTGGGAGAAGACTGTGTTGGTATTCTGTTTCCACTTGTCGAGCCCAAACAAAGAGTGATTTATCTTCACCCAGAGCTGTCATGCCTGAGTACGTGGGCGCCAAGCACCCTTGCCAGGACTCCACGGAAGCCACATGATGTTGCTAAGCTATCGCCACCTGAATGCTAGTCAGTATAATGGTCACAATAATAATGGCTGACATCTGTTGAGCATATGTGCCCCAGGCACAGATCAACATGCTGTATGTGAGTTAACTCATTTAGTCCTTCAAACATCCCTGTGAGCACATTATTATCCCCATTTGGCAGATGAGGAAACTGAGGCTCAGAGAAGTTGTTAGCACTTATCACTGACTAACATGTAGTTGTTCTATACTTTTCTTATTTCTCTCTCTCTCCCCTTCTAGAAGGTAAGCTCTGTGAAGGCAGGGTTTTGGAGTTTGCTTTTGTTTTGTTGACTCTTGTATCCCCACTGCCTAAAAGGAGGCTTGGGACATAGTTGGTGTTCCATAAATAGTGTGGAATTAATGAAGTCATGTAGAACAGAGACAGGAGAGAAGCCACTCACCAGCTGAGTTGGATTGTTCGCCAGAACCTCTATGTTTTTCTTTGAGCCCTGGCCATTTGATTCAACTGATCTATTGTCCCTGGGCATCTGGAGGAGGCAAGAAGGCTGCCTCTATCTGGAACAATTGTGACTTTACAGGCACTGTCTGGGCCAAGTTCAGTGCCTGGCACTCAGTAGGCCCAAGCTGTCTGCGTGAATGAACAAATAAATAATTCCAATGATGGGAAACCCTGTGGCAGAAATGTACCAGTATCAGATTTGGGTGGAGAGAGAGACCAGATGGCTCCTCCCTAGAGGAACATGATTGCTTATCCACTGAGTACTTCCCATGGCCATGGTCCCAGCTCTCCAGGAACTTTTTGTCCAGATAAGCTTGCCAGGGCTTCCCTGGTGGTGCAGTGGTTAAGAATCTGCCTGCCGATGCAGGGGACGCAGGTTCGATTCCTGGTCCAGGAAGATCCCACATGCCACGGAGCAACTGAGCCTGTGCGCCACAACTACCGAGCCTGCGCTGTAGAGCCCGCGAGCCACAACTACTGAGCCTGCGTGCCACAGCTACTGAAGCCTGCGTGCCTAGAGCCCGTGCTCCACAAGAGAAGCCACCGCAATGAGAAGCCTGTGCACCGCAACGAAGAGTGGCCCCCGCTCGCTGCAACCAGAGAAAAGCCCGCGTGCAGGAACGAAGACCCAACACAGCCAAAAATAAAATCAATAAAAAATTTTAAAAAACCAAAACCCCAAAACCAGAAAAACAAATAAGCATGCCACTCCGTTATGGTAAATTTCATGCAAGTAACTGTGCAAAGTAGAAAGGAAGGTTACAGTTGAGGCAAGGAAAGTGAGAATATAGAGAAAGGAGCTGTTCCCCTTTTGCCAAAAAGGCCAAGAAACAAAAAGAACACTTTTCTTAGGAAACTTTCCGGACTTGATTCCCCCTTCCTGCTTTCTTCCCATCCATTTCTCTTTCTCCCTTCATCAACCCTGGCCAAGCTGCCACACCTTCGGATTTGTGGCATTTGTTTGGAAAATGCCATGCATTTTCCTAACAGATGTTTCTGTCCCTTTTGATCATATGTATTTTCTTACCTGTCAGTTGATTTTGACTGATTAGCAAAAGCACCTCAAAAACAAACACTAATAAAGATTCTCTAAACAAAACTAAATGAGCTTGCTTAAACCATATGTTGACATTTATGTTTGCAAGATTTTTCTTTAACAACAAAACAGGGTATGTTATTGGGAGGGGTTTATTTCATCACCCAGATGAATGCCTTATAGGAAGATTTTCCCCAAGGATTAATGAGAAGACTCATTTCAACAGATAAGCCCAATTTTGAACAGTTTACCCAGGTTATTAACAAAGGAACAAAATTCCCCCTGTGGAGGAGGTTGGGGCAATAAATCTCTCTCTTCTTTCTTTCCATCACTTAAGCCCTGCACACTCTCACACACACACACACACACACACACACACACACACACACACACACACTTACACATGATCTCTTGTTCCATCGCGAACATCTTTAAAATATGCCTGTAAGATGCTTAATCTACAACAGAGGTGAATAGAGGGATTCTGATTTGGTGCAGATGGGGAGATTACTCTGACTCAGAATAAAACAAAAGCTTTTTAATGTGTCTGATCTAGCTGTACTACAGGCTTTTATTCCCAGTTTTTGTAGTGCCTATCTGCTGTGTGAAGTTTATTTTCAATAGCTTATGGCCCAACACACAGCGGGTGAGTTGATGTTATGATGTGATGTTTGCTTCCAGGCAAAACTTACTGACAAGCAAAAGAAAGACAGAAAGAGCTTATTAATCTCCATATGTAAACGTGAGGATCTTAGCCCTTCTGGGCAACACTATAGAGCTATTAACAATAGCAGCTATAATTTGATAGTCATGATAATTTTTGCGTATGTGACATTTTAACTTTAAAAAGCTTTTTCTCACATATAGGATGAGTTAGTACTGGCCCACAAAAGGCCAAGAGAAACTTAACTCTCACTTGCATAGTTATGGCTTAGAAATGACTTGTTTTATTTAACATGTTTTAAAATTTATATTGGATGCTTGAAAAATATCGTACACCCCCGAACAGTTTATTAGCTGCCATATTCCGGATCTGTTGGTGTAATTAGAGCCACCCCTCCTGATAATGGCTGGCTGTTGTTTTAATAACATTAGAAGCTGCGCCTTTGTGTGTCTGTTTTGGCCAAAAGCGTGAAGTGTATCAGCTAAAGAAAATCCCAGTAGGTTGGAACTGGCAGCTCTGATCTTCTCTTATCCGAAACCCACTGCTTATGATATAGGTTGAGTATGTAACCAAGTGCAGAAAACTGTCAAGCCTGTTGCGTTCGGTGGCTTGGTGTGTCAGGGAGTGGCAATTGCTCCTAAACCCTTAGATGACAGTGTGAGGCCTTGGCGGGGGTATGTGCTGTGGCTGTATATATACATCCCTGGCTGATTTGCATGTAGCTCAGGGTTTTTTGTTTTTTTTGTGTGGTATGCGGGCCTCTCACTGTTGTGGCCTCTCCCGTTGCGCAGCAACAGGCTCCGGACGCGCAGGCTCAGCGGCCACAGCTCGCGGGCCCAGCCGCTCCGCGGCATGTGGGATCTTCCCGGACCGGGGCACGAACCCGTGTCCCCTGCTTCGGCAGGCGGACTCTCAACCACTGCGCCACCAGGGAAGCCCCTAGCTCAGGGTTTTGATGGCAGCCTGTAGCCAATGGCAAGAGAAGAATAACCAGGCCTTGCATTGTTTGGGGGTCCTTTAGAAGCACCCCATTGAACTGGAGTATATTACTCCAGTAATTGTAAGCATAGCTCAAAGGAAAGTTATTGGTTCATGTAAGTAGAAGTCTCTGGAGAGAGCAGGTGGTTTTCAGGGACTCACCAGTGCCTTAAGGACTTGGTTTCTCCACAGTCTCGGCTCTGACCTGCTCCATGCTGGCTTCATCTTCGTCTTTGAGCATGTTCTCCATAGAGGAGACTTCTCATAGTGACACCCTTATAGACAGCAACCCCAGCGGAAAGAGGGCTTCCAAAAAAACCCAGATTTAAGTCTCTCTGATCGACTTGGATTACAGGTCCACATTTGAAGAATCACTGAGCCTTGGGGGGACAGAATGCCCTGATTGGCCAGGCTTGGATCATGTACCCATTTCTCAGAAATAGAGAGAAAGGAGTTCCCCTCCTGGGCCACATCAACTGAGAGCTGGGTGCTCCTCAAGAGAAAATTAAGGAAGGAGTGGGGTTATCAGAGGGAAGAAGGAATGGTTGCTGGGCTTGGAAAACAAATGACTTCTCCATGGGGTCACTAGACCCTTGGATCTGACCGATTCTGTACCTTTGTTCCCTCCCCTTCTCCTGTCTCTGAGACATCCATCATGTTGAAATAGTTGTAGGACATTGGCCATTGAGATGGGTGCCAGGGTAGGTTCAAAGGTGAGTAAAGGCACAGGCCTTTCCCACCCAAAGCTCAGTCTGTACACACACACACACACACACACACACACACACACACACAATTTCAGTACTTGCAATAAGCTCTGTGATCCAGCCATGTACCAAGACCTGTTGGGAACACAAATGAGGAAACAATCTTTCTTCTTGGGAAAGTAAGCAGGGGCTTCTTGGAGGTAGAGACATTCGAACCAGGTCCTGAAGGCTGAGCACAGCACGTCTGGGGATATTTGTGACCAGTCTTCTTCTCCTGACCATTCTCCCTTCACTAACTATCCACCTATCTTACCCCTACGCCTCTACAGACACACCTCAGCCACGATCTCCACCAGCCAATGGGTGGTGCCGAGCGCGTATCCATCACACAGTAGTTGAGAAATCTCCTTCGGGGATCTTCACCTGTGTGGACCACTGAGCAGGTGAATGTGGTCTCCGCTCTGGTCGATCCCTTGGTGACAGGCTGCCTTACTCTTGACCAGGGTTTTCTAGCCCAGCTCTTTCTCTGCTGCCACGAAATCTTTCCTTTAGGGTTCCTCTAGCAGGGTGAGGGCAAGAGGAGAGTGTCATGTCCCAAAGCTGTCGATACCCATCCCTTGCTCTGGGCTCCCTGCCAGCCTGGGCACGAAATCCTTGGAACATCTTTGGCTGGACATCCATTCTCTTTCACCCCACCTCACTTCACCCCATCCCAGACCTGTAAGACAAAGCCCATTTCCACATTCGGACAGGCTGACCAGAAAGTATCATTTCTTCGTAAAACAGCTGAGGAGCCCAGACCCCCTAAAACTGCTGTAAGACTAAATGTGTCAAGGTGACTAGTAAACTGTTTTGTGAAATTTAGCAGTGGAGTCTGGATATACTATGCTGGGTATACACCGTGAAGGTCCAATTTATTTCTTAAGACAATTCAGGAACAGCAAGATAATTCACCTTCAGGTACCTATCCTTCCTTAGGTTTTGGTTTTAATTAATTGAGTCAGCAGGACCATTCAAAATCTGATTTCCCAGAGAGTGTTTCCTTTGTGAGTGTGCATGATTTTGCAGTATCTGGGTGGAAAGTAAAAAATGTAGATCATCTGGAATCCGAAAACAGGACGTTTGTAAGAATACTGGTGGTTGGCAGCACTTGTCACTTTTCCTTTAGGTGTCTGAGACTTCAGAACCTGAGGCGCAAACATGTAGGTTTCTCTTTATATTCTGTAAATCACAAATCCTCCTGTGGCTGCAGCTCTGAGAGAAGGATGTTCATTTCACCATTTCTTCTAATTAAGCGAAGTGGTGACTTAGCCATTCTAACTCTCTTATATGAGCCAGGTTTCTCACCATCTTTTTTCTTTTTAAATGTCTGTGTCCTACAGTAGGGTTTCTTAATCTTGACTCTGTTGAGCTTTTGGGCTGGACAGTTCTTGGCTAGGCAGGATGGGGGCTGGGGGCCCTGTGTGTCCTGTGCATTGTAGGATGTTTAGCAGCATCCCTACTGTCTCCACTAGATGCCAGTCTCCCCACCAATTCTGACAACCCAAAATGTCTCCAAACATTGCCAAATGTCCACTGGGGGGCAAAATCATCCACAGCTCAGAGCCACTGTCCCAGAGCCTTGCTACTCCGTGGACCGTGGGTCAGCAGCATTGCATCCCCCGTGACTGGTTAGAAATCCAGACTCTGGAATCCTACTGCAGAACTACTGGACCACAGTCTGCATTTTTTAAAACATCTTTATTGGAGTATAATTGCTTTACATTGTTGTGTTAGTTTCTGCTGTATAACAAAGTGAATCAGCTATACGTACACATATATCCCCATATCCCCTCCCTCTTGCATCTCCCTCACACCCTCCCTATCCCACCCCTCTAGGTGGACACAAAGCACCGAGCTGATCTCCCTGTGCTATGTGGCTGCTTCCCACTAGCTATCTATTTTACATTTGGTAGTACTAGTATATATGTCAATGCCACTTTCTCACTTCATCCCAGCTTACCTTCCCCCTCCCTGTGTCCTCAAGTCCATTCTCTACCTCTGCGTCTTTATTCCTGTCTTGCCCCTAGGTTCTTCAGAACCATTTTCTTTTTTTTCGATTCCATATATATGTGTGAGCATACGGTATTTGTTTTTCTCTTTCTGACTTACTTCAGTCTGTATGACAGACTCTAGGTCCATCCACCTGGACAGCTACATGTAAAAGAGTGAAATTAGAACACTTCCTAACACCATACCCAAAATAAACTCAAAATGGATTAAAGACCTAAATGTAAGGCCAGACACTGTAAAACTCTTAGAGGAAACAGAGGCAGAACACTCTATGACATAAATCACAGCAAGATCCTTTTTGACCCACCTCCTAGCGAAATGGAAATAAAAACAAAAGTGAACAAATGGGACCTAATGAAACTTAAAAGCTTTTGCCCAGCAAACGAAACCATAAACGAGAGGAAAAGACAACCCTCAGAATGGGAGAAAGTATTTGCAAAGGAAGCAACTGACAAAGGATTAATCTCCAAAATATACAAGCAGCAGAAGCAGTTCAATATCAAAAAACAAACAACCCAATCCAAAAATGGACAGAAGACCTTTGAAACCTTTATTACAGATCCCCAAAGATTAAACTGTATTGGAGAGGTCACAGTACTGAATCAGAAAAAGAGCCATTTTTAAAAAGGTCTGTACACAGCTAGTGGGGGTGGGGTGGGAGACGTACAGTTCTGCACTCCAACATCAAATACACAATGCAGAACGGTTTCAGTGATTATCACAGATTTCTAGACCACTACCATGTATGCTAGTCCCTGGCCCACTTTTTAAAGTTGCTTTTAAAAAGGATTAAAAGTGCACAGACACTTTTTTTTTTTTGCGGTATGTGGGCCTCTCACTGTTGGGGCCTCTCCCGTTGCGGAGCACAGGCTCTGGACGCGCAGGCTCAACGGCCATGGCTCACGGGCCCAGCCGCTCCGCGGCATGTGGGATCCTCCCGAACCGGGGCACGAACCCGTGTCCCCTGCATCGGCAGGCGGACTCTCAACCACTGCGCCACCAGGGAAGCCCACAGACACTTTTAAATAGACATTTCTCCAAAGAAGATATACAGATTGCCAACAAACACATGAAAGGATGCTCAGCATCACTAATCATTAGAGAAATGCAAATCAAAACTACAATCTGTATTTTATCGCAATTCCCAGGTGATTTGTGTACACATAACAGTTTGAGGAGCTTTTTAGTAGTTCAACGAGTTAAGGTAGTAGTTCTCAAACTTCTCTGTATATCAAAATCACCTTGACAGCTAATGAAGAACACAGATGCCAGGCTCGTTGAAGTAGGAGAGAGCCTGGCTCTTTGCATTTTTTCCAGGTACCCCAGGTGATCTGATACTGACCAACATTTGAGACTCATTGCCGTAAAACCCACAAGATCAGAAAATAAACCAGCTTCTGTGCTGAGGTTAGTGCCTCGATATAATTTTTAAATTCTGGAGGGGAAATTTGAGATGCAGTAATCCTGTTGAGGGACCCAAGCAAGGTGTCCTGATGTTCAGCATCTTATCACATCTCAAGCTTTGGTGGAGATAGACTTCACATTCTCTGGGGAAAGCCAGTTCGCTCCAAGGGCTGCAATCCAAATAGAAATTCAAGAAGTATTTGCAAGCATGAGATGCAAACTGGAGATGGTTTTCTCTGGGGTTGATATTCTCTAAGAGGAAATGGGATGTGAATAAACATGCTTTTTTTGGGTAAAGATTCCTCAGGTGCAATGCGTTTGTCTGTTCTGTGTTGGATAAGGATCAGTGTCAGCCAGACTTCCCATGCTGCACCTGGTAAATAGAGAGGGAATGACAATTGATTTCGTATCTTGTTGAGTGATGGTGGGGGTAGGTGAGACTGCATAATGACTAGGATCTTGTGTGTGTGTGTGTGTGTGTGTGTGTGTGTGTGTGTGTGTGTGTGTGTGTGTGTGTCTTGTGTGACGCACATTCTTTCTAGCCTTTTCTTTATACGTGACAAAAATTGACTTTTCTTTTTCTCCAGTTCATTAAATTCAGTCATGGTGTTTATATCTAATCTTAGTGGTTTAAAATCTTTTTCGATAACTTCACCTTTGCAAATCCATTGTAAGCTTTGTATAAATGTTAGCCCGAAGGCTACAATTATAAGAGAATTGCAAGGACAGAATGAATGATAGCAATCTTGATTATTAAGAAGTCTTTGACCTATGCAGAGTACAGGTCTCGAAAATAGCAGAGTGAATTATAGCACTCTTTCTTTTATTTAAAGCAACAAACAAACACACTGCGGATTTCAAATGTCATGCAATATAGCATTTCTATATTACTGTATTTGTAGCTAAAGACCAAAGGCTTCAAGTACTCCTTACTGATAGTGTAAACACAGAGCTGTTCTCTTTACATTTCCCAAGATTGTACCATTTCCATTCTTGCATGTTTTTCTTCCAAATGGTTTAAATATTTAATGACAGTGTAAAATAATAAAGCTTTCCAGATTTTCTTGAAAGAGAGGTGGGCTAGTTTGGTGGAAAGATACTGATGTTTTGCTCGTAATTGCCTTGGGTTTACATCCCATTTCCACCATGAGGTAACTTGATGACTTCTAAGCAGACTCGTCAACCAAATCCCATGAGGTTTTTATTAATATCATCATTCCATCTTACAGATGAGGAAATGTGCCTCCCTGGGCCTCAAATACCCTCCTTGCCTAGGGTGACAAACTAGAAAGTGGCCCAGGAGGGACTCAAACCCAAGGGTCTGGCTCTGAGTTTGTGATCTTAACCCACAGGCTGTGCTGCGTCTCTTGTGTGAATACTGGCTGGAAAGTGTCCTGCATGTGGATTTCATAAGAGAAGATGCAGGAGGAGTTGTTAGTGGAGGGAAAATTAAGGAAAGGTAAAAAGATAAGGGTCTTCTCAGTAAGCAAGTATGGGTAGAATGGCGTGGCCGAGACGCCAAACTCAAAGATATTGTGAAGAGAGGCAGGTGAGTGAGGATGAGGGTGCCTGCCTGGGTAGGAATTAGAGCTGATCCTGTATGTGTGGCTGACTCTTAAAGCCTCTTCTGTTGAGATTCTCCCCTAAGGGACTCTGATCAGGGTCTGAGAAATCACGACAAACCAATGGGCAATGTGCAGAGGTCAACAAACCCTGGCTTCTCAGGCCACTGGGGGACTTTGGGTTGTCATAGTAACTGAGGGGCATGATTGATATCTCATGAATGAGACAGGGATACCAAACCTCCTACAGAGTATAGGGAAATCTCATACAGTACAGCATCATTCCACCCAAATGCCTAGAGTTGTTTTATCAACAGTGACAAATGAGAGGCAACCCAAACACAGAACAACATGGAAATAAATTATGATTAAATCATTTCAGTGAAAGTTTACACAGACATTTAAAGTGGTGGCCATGAAAACTGTGTAGCATCATGGGAGATATTGCTAATAGAAAACTTTCAAAATATCAAAAGTATTTGAAAGGTCCCATGTATTCATGCATAAGAACTAAGAAGAAACAGAAAAAAACCCAGCATATTCCTTGGCAGTGGTCAAGATATTGATAATTTATTTCTTTTAAAAATAATCCAGTTTGTATCACGTCTGTTTCATTAATTTAGAAGAATCAAGGGATGTGTTCAGTCCTTCACCCTGTGACAGTGATTACCTGGCAGGGGCAGGGATGGGGGAAGGTGTTTTCACCAGGTGTCAGGGCGCACAGAACTGGAAGGTGAATGCTGGAGGGCTTTCCTGGAGCAGGCATGAAGCTCAAAGCAAGTTAGACCCCAGGCTGTCAGTGTGGAGGGCAGCAGAGCATGGGGTGAAGGTGTGGGATATACCCAGGGGAGGGAGCAGTTCATTTGTATGAAGAAGCTGGCTATTCAAAGTTGGGGATCGCCACCCTGGCTGCCCACTGGAATAACCTGGATAGTGCTTAAAAACACAGATTCCCGGGCTCTCCTGATCAAGTCAATCAATCACTGGGAGTGGCAACAAGGAATGCATTAAAAAAATTTGTTTTGCGGGCTTCCCTGGTGGCGCAGTGGTTGGGAGTCCGCCTGCCGATGCAGGGGACGCGGGTTCGTGCCCCGGTCCGGGAAGATCCCACGTGCCGCGGAGCGGCTGGGCCCGTGAGCCGTGGCCGCTGAGCCTGCGCGTCCGGAGCCTGTGCTCCGCAACGGGAGAGGCCACAGCGGTGAGAGGCCCGCGTACCGCAAAAAAAAAAAAAAAAATTTGTTTTGCACATGACTTTGTTTTTAATTGAAGTGTAGTTGATTTACAATGTTGTATTAGTTTCTGGTGTGCAGCAAAGTGATTCAGATATATATTGATTTATATATATACTTTTTCACATTCTTTTCCATTGTGGTTTAGTACAAGATATTGAATACAGTTCCCTGTGCTATACAGTAGGACCTTGTTGTTTATCTGTTTTATATATAGTATCTGCTAATCTCAAACTCCTAATTTATCTCTCCCCCACTTCCCCTTTGGTAACCATAAATTTGTTTTCTGCATCTATGAGTCTGTTTCTGTTTTGTAAATAAGTTATGACAATCTCTAGAACCATCCATGTTGCTGCAAATAGCATTATTTCTTTTTTCGTGGCTGAGTAGTATTCCACTGTATACATACCACATCTTCTTTTTCCAGGGGAATGCTTTTTTTTTTTTTTTTTTTTTTTGCGCAGGCGCAGCGGCCATGGCTCATGGGCCCAGGTGCTCCACGGCATCTTTCCGGACAGGGGCACGAACCCGTGTCCCCTGCATCGGCAGGCGGACTCTCAACCACTGTGCCACCAGGGAAGCCCCCAGAGGAATGCATATTTTTAACAGTGTTTCCAGATAATTAAATATACACCTGAGGTTGAAGCCAAGGATCCAAAGAGGGAAATAATAACCTTTGAAAATATCCCAAGTGAGAATTTTGGTGACGTACTAAAAGAAAATTAAGTCAGATCAAAGCATATCTTCTTTGTCTTAGCTTTAACATCATTTGGAATAAATTCCCTGTCCTTCCACTAAATTTTTCTTTAGTTCCTTCCAGAATTCTGAGCAGAACAGGCCACTGGTGAGTTGGCCCATGGGGGAAGAGATTGGCTGGATTTAAATTTGGAGAGATTGGGGTGGTCCAGAAATGACCATTATGTATCTCACTCAGCAGTCATCATTAGATTCTTACTGCTCCTCTGAAGACCCTGGTTTCCACCACTTCTCAACAGAAGATCGCTGGTCAAGTGCCCAATAAATCACAGTCTACGAGGGACCTCTAATCAGACCTGTCTCAGTAAGATTTGGAAATTCCTATCTTTTTGACTCTCTGGCTTCACCCTGTCTACTCAAAGTGTAGAGCAGCAGCAATCACATAGGAGCAGAAATGCAAAATTCTGGGCTCCACTGCAAACCTACTCAGAATCTGCATGTTAACAGGATCTCGGGATTTTCATAGGCACATTAAAGTTGGGGAAACACAGCTATAGACCAGTGCTATCCAATAAAACTTTCTGCAATGATGGAAATTTCTATATCTGTACTGTTCAATATGGTAGCTGCTAGCCACATATGGCCATCGAGCATTTGAAATGTGGCTAGTGCGACTGAGGAGCTGAATTTTAAATTTAATCATATTAAATTTAAATATCCCATATGGCTAATATATGACCAATGGCTACCATATTGGATGGCTGTAAATCCTTCTAAAATTTAGCTCCATCTTACATCTCCAATGGACCCTCTGCATTATGGTTACTTGTATTTCCAAAAAGAAAAAAGGAAAGGAAAGGAAGGGAGGAAGGAAGGAAAGAAGGAAAAAAAGGAAGAAATGAAAGAAACAAATCACCCTTTAGCTATACTCTTCACCTGGGTGCAAAGAGTGTGGCGCTATACTATGGGAGGAGTGATCTCCATTCCCACACTCTCGCCCCAGCTGAGTTCACCTTCAGCTTATGCCAGCAAGACAGCCCATAATTATGACTATAAAGCTCTGTTTGAGCAAGCAAAGAAGATGTGTTTGTATGGAGGAAAAGGATACTTAAAGAGCTTTAGAGAATAAGAATAATAAAGTATTAAACCTTCTCCATGTCCCAGGCTAAGTTCTTTATATTCACAATTTCATTTAATCCTCACAACAAGAAGGTAGAGATTTTTGTCTTCTTGGCCACTGTTGATTCCCAAGCGTTTGGAGCAGTGAATGGCACACAGCAGATGCTTAAGTAACGGTTAAATGGATGAACTATTATCCCCATTTTAGAGATGACAAAATTGAGGCACAAAGAAGTTAAGTAATTTTCCTGAGGCCATAGAGTGACAGGGCAAGGATTTAAGTCCCTGCAGTGGAGGCTCCAAATCCCCTCTCAGCATCATGCATGGATACCCAGCCTGTTTGACCACATTAATAAATGATGGTCCATCTGCTGCTTCTGCTAGATTCACCTATGCTACTTGAGGCAGAAGCAGAGTTTAGATATAAAGGGAAGGCTTGATTTTAAAATATTTGTTGAATGCCTGCCATTTGCCACACTCTAGGGAAGCAGTGGTACGTAGCAGTGTTTCATCACCTTTAACGTGCTTGGATCTTGTTAAAATGCAGATTCTGATTCAGTAGGTCTAAGGTGGGGCCTGAGGTCCTGCATTTTTAACCAGCTTCCTGGAGATGCCAAGGCCACTGGTCCAAGAATAGCAGTTGGAGAGTGGGCAGCACAGCCCTGCTGTCAGGGAGCTCGTAGTCAGGAGGTGGAGGGGAGGGAGTTCACAGTGACATTGCAGAGTGACAGTTACTCCCATAGGATACAGTAGGTGCTGTAGGGCTTGTGAAGGGACAGCCAACGGTCACTTCCTGGAGGAAGTGCATAAGAGGTGAGGTAGGTAAAGGAAGTAATGGAAGGGTATTCCAGGAAGAAGGAACAGCATGTGCAAAGAATGGGAGGCTCAAGCAAGGATGGGGCATCTGGGGATGTCTTGACATCCTATGGTGCACCTGCTTCTCCCAGGGCAAATACCGTATCTAAAGGATGGCGTGTTGGGTTTCAAATGCTGCCTTTTCTTGTCTGCAGGCTGGAGCCCAGGTCACCTGCAGCTTACCCTGAATCCCATCCTCAAAGCACTGCTTGGTTCTAGTTGGTATTTCTGATTTCCCGTTTGATGTTTGGAATCCTCTGCCCACTGCTCCTCAGCCCCATGCGATGTGCTGGCGTCCCCTGGAAGCCTAATGAGGCAGTTGCCGTGGTAACCCGGTGACATCCCTCTGTAGCTGATGCTAATGCCGTAGCTCCCTAAACCCTGTGCCTGTTTCTCTCTGTTTGGTAAATTAATAACATTTAAATTAAACATATTAATTTATTTCATGTCAATTAATTTGTATGTTAAGCTGCATGCTGGCTTCACCCTCCCCTCCCCACAACACCCATTAATTAACTCCAGCCAAATCGGGAGCCCATCAGAGAAGGTTGCAATAGCTTCTAGCAAACTGCAATTACAACACTCTGCTCCTATGTAGAAAGGAATCAATGTCAAAATAATTGCTTTTCACAAGTCTACAGTCAGCTGTCTTGTCAGATAGTTAACTTATAATTATAACCATTTGGATTTTTAAAACTAAAATATGTCGCCAAAATACTAGAAGGAAAAGCAGTGGCTGCTAATGCAACTAATTGTGTTGAATATCTCCCTTTTTTCAATCTTTTTTTTCCCCAATACCAATCATCTCTCTCTAAGGCTAGTGATGACTAGGCAATTTTGAGTTCCCATTTCAGGAACCATGGTTCCCAAGAGGTGCTTACAGTGAAATGTTGAACACACCAGTGAGTTCCACTGGACCCCAAACGAGCCAGTTTTTGCCTGTCTTTATTTTCTGTCTTTGTGGAGACGGTGGGAAAGCTGGCTCCTCCAAATGAGATTATGTTCCTAGAATCTGCGCTCCCTGGAGGGGCATGGGTACCGCCAAGCTTAGTGTGTGCCTTGCTGATCTCACTGGAGCAGCTTCTCTTTCCCCAAACTCTCTTGGCACAGCTTTTTAGCATGTACTGGTGTCTTTCTCCAGGCTTTGGGGCACAACTCTTTATTTATGGTAAAAACTGGTGTCTGGGAAACTGCACATAGGTGAATGCCACTCACAATTCTTCATTCTGGCAGGAAGTGGAGCTATGGGAAGGTCGATGGCTACGCACAGCCTTCTACCAGTGATCCAGTATTGCGCTTTTCAGATTGGGTGTGCCGGAGACCTACTCACGTTGTAGCCTTAGATATGATGTGTTATATCCTGGTGGATCCTGGAGCTCCAATTTGTCTACCATCTAATCACCTCCCCCTGCACGTCCAGCCAGCCAGCTGGATGTTGACCAGCTGCATTCTTGCACAGGCTTGCCTCTGTGTTAGGCTCTGGGGATTGAGAGGTGAGCAAGGAGAGTTTGCCCAAAGCCCACCTAGATTAGAGCTGGGGCATGACCCTCTTCTTTATCATTGGGGTTTTGTTAAAGAGCAAAACAGGTTTATCATTTCTGCTATTGATTTGTTGGAGACCCCTTTTGACTTTTGACAGTCACTGAAGACATTTATCTTCCAAAGTCAAATACTTCCTTTGTCAAAGCTTCCTCCTATCTGTAGTTTACAAAGGTTTGTTTTGGGATGGAAAGTAAGAAAAAAAAACAAAACAAAACCCAACAACATCTCCATGGCAGGTGCACACACGTGCACACACCTCTCAACTTATCCATTTTCCTGGAGTTATAACTCCTTTTCCTCCAGCTGGGGCAGATGGGTGTTTATCACCAGGGTAAAGAACTGCAGGAATGAGGGTACCACAAGTTACTAAAGATTTAAGGACAGGATGCTAAAAAATGCCTTTCAGGTTTTACCAGTATAAGGGGAACTACCTGTTTTATGTATGCAGGAAAATTGAATTTACAAAATCTCCTCTAAACCAGCAACTCTGCCTCTTGACCCAGTAACTGCTGCACTGTAGGCAGTTCATGAATATTTATTTTAGGGTCCCGGATTTCTTTATGTCTTTATACAAGCCTCTAATCTATTTTGTGCCTGCTGTTTCTCCTGACTTAAAAATAGATGTGGTACCTTCCTTCCTCATAGGTATGTCAGGAATTGGTTGAAAAGCCATTTGTAGGACTTTTACATGCTACCTGGCGTGCCAAATTGTAACCCTCCTAATTGGAGGGCTTGAATACTATTTGCTTATAATCTATTTGTAATTATTAGTCATTTACTTCATAGGGTTGGTTTGGGGGCACCTGAAGAGGTATGTCCAAATACCACGTGTATATCAGTAAGTGGACTTCAGTAAGGTTCTATGTTGATGTAATTATATGCAAAAAAAGAATTGATCAGTAGTACAGGGAGGATTCCCAGAACAAATAATTTGTTTCCTTCCTCATCATGAGGCTTCATGAGCTAATTCTTACAGAGTGGCTAGTTCTGGCCAGATGAAGGATGCTCAGTGAGGATTTTGCAGGTGACCAGTACTGACGTAATTCATTATCTCGTGTAGGCAGAGAGAATGGTTTTCTTTGTTCCGGAAATGCATGGGGAAGATGCTGCTTTGGCCTTGTCTAATTTTCAAGAAAAATGAGAAGATACATTTTAGGACATGCAGTCTTCCTTCCTGAGAATAAAAGGCAGAGAGCTTTCCTTTCAGTTCTATTGCCGGCTCGAGTTTTGCTATAGGATTTGAAAATAATGGAGTTGGGTTGTCATGGCAGTGCATCCCGTGTTGTAGTTTTGATATTGTGGCTGATTTCTCAACACTACTTTTATTTCAAGAACTGCTGAAAGTTTCTCGATACTCTGCTTCAAGGGCACGTGGATTGGCAGCTTAGACGTCCGATGAAGGAGCAGGTGTGAGGCTTGCCTTCCTTCCTGGGTGTCGTTGACAGAGTGGAATTCTTGAGTCTCTGAGATTGAGAGAAAAATCTAAAGAAACTTGGTGTCCTTATTTAACAAAACCACTTTTGTACACCTAACATCTCTCGGAACTGCTGGGCCGAACAACTTTTCTCTCCAAACAAAATTATTTCCCCGCTTGGGAACGTGTATATTACATCTGATGGCTGGTGGTCCTTAATGATCATTGATACCTTCTATTCCCTTAGTCTGCCCAACCTGTTACTCCCTTGGGGTCTTCTTAGACGACTCCTCTCTGGCCCGTCTAATGGGTCACCAAGTCTTGTCATTTTTTAGAATGATAAACAACATTTGTTGAGCGCCTTCTCAGTGTTTGGCACCATTCTAAGTGCATTGCATGCAATATCAAACTTAACTTTGACATCAACCCCGTGAGGCTGATAACATTCCTTATTCTCCTCAGGACATAGATAGGAACATGGAGGCATAAGAAGATCAAATTACTTGCTCAAGTTCACATACAATAGGGACGGCAGGGTCAGGGTTCAAACCCAGAGCCTGTGCTCTTAGCCACTGTGCCTACGCTGCCCACATTCTGTCTCCTTCGTGCCTATAGAGTCCACCAACCTCTGTCCATCCCCACCATGAGCTCAGACTCCCCTTGTCTCTCTCTTTTTTTTTTTTTTTTTTTTTTTTTTTTTTTTTTTTTTTTTTTTTGCGGTACGTGGGCCTCTCACCGCTGTGGCCTCTCCCGTTGTGGAGCACAGGCTCCGGACGCACAGGCTCGGCGGCCACGGCTCACGGGCCCAGCCGCTCCGCGGCATGTGGGATCTTCCGGGACCGGGGCACGAACCCGTGTCCCCTGCATCGGCAGGGGGACTCTCAACCACCACGCCACCAGGGAAGCCCTCCCCTTGTCTCTTGCTGAAGCCACTGCCCCAGCCTCCTGAACTTGTCCCTCTCTCAGTCTGGCCCATTTCCAATCTCTTCTTCATGCTGCCACCGTAGTGATTGTTTTGAATTTCCATCAGAGTTACACCCCCTCCCACCCCTGCTCAACGCCTTCAATGGACTCTCAGAGCCTCCCTGATGTCGCCCGAACTCTTTAATGAGTATGTGCCTCCTGTGTGTGCTGCCCCCCTGCTTGAAATGATAGTGAAAATATCCGTGAACTTGATAATGATGAGAACTGACATTTACTGAGCATATGCAAAGTGCCAAATGCGTTATGGGGATCATCTCGTTGGATCCTCTCAACAACTCGAATTGGAGCTGGGTCGGCTTCAGACAGGGGCAGTGTGACTCCCGGCCCTCGACTTTGAACCACATCGTCCTGCTTCCCCTGCTTTCTGCACCCTGGGTGTACCGAGCAACTTGCAGTCCCCCCAGGGGCTGTGTGTTATCCCGCCTCTGGACCTCCACCCTGAGCCTCCCCCCTGCCTAGCACTGTGCCTGGCACATGAAGACGTTTGTTGAGTGAATGGAAGAACTTCACAGAAGATGTCATACTGTTCAGGATCCACTGGGGCCACTAACGTATCAGAGGGGGAAACAAGCCCAGTAACACAAGACAAAACCAAAAGAGAAGCCAGGGACGGGGAGGATTACCGAGGGAGGATGAGTAAAACCAGAGGTGGGAGAGGACAGGACTTGAGAGCCAAGATGCGCAACTGATGTTGTCTCCAACCTGAGAGGTAACGCTGGGAACACACAAGGTGACCAGTGGGGTCAGGAATCAAAGTGGCAGAGGCTCTGAATTCCACAAACCAGGGATGGGGGCTGCTGTGTAATTCCTGGAGACAGTTAAAGCAGCTCTGTTGACACTGAGGACTTGATTCCTTCCCACCAACTGACTGAGGTACAGGGGTCACCTTCTCCTGGCTGTGCAAGTACCAAGTTAGATACTGGATAAGGCTGTTAAAACAGGCTGGTGAAAAGCCTTGCCAAAGAGCTTGCGATTTTATTGTGTAATCTATGGAGAGCCACTGGAAAGCACACAAGTCCTCCCCCGCCTGCTGGGAAGTTTAGATTAATACCTAGTCACAGCAGCCATGGCAGAACTTCCAGAAGCCCATGTCACGCAAAGCAGATGAAGTTGAAATCCTCTCCTAGCAAAAGCAGTTTCTCATTACTTTTTCGTTCCTCAAACACACGCAAGGGAGACTCAGAATTTGTAAAGGGAAGTAAACCTGGGAAGCAGTGTTTAGTTCTCTATTAACCCAGCTCACTCTTCACCGGGGCTGGAACTAGCAGATTTTCTCTTCCATCCAGGCAGGGCGATTCACTTAGGGGGATGAGCGTGGAAAACCTGAGCTGGAGTGACAGTTGGGCCCAGCAAGGCTGGGTTTCCATTGTGTGTCTTTGATTGCTGAATGGAGTTAGTTATTAGCTCCACTAAGAATGTCATCTAAATATAAATCTCCTGTGTGACTAATAGATAAATGCTCCTTTTTGCCTTGATTTTCCAAACAACCTATATCAGGTGTCTGGACATAATGGCAAAGCTAGACCTGGACTCACACCACAAAAGGGAAAAGAAATGTACATGATCAGGAGCTAATTTAAATGTAGCAGGAGACATGTGGGTGTTTCCTTTTAGCTAACCTTTTCTCCCCCCTGCCCCACCCCACCCCGGTGCTTTTGCAAAAACTTTCTGAGAGCCCCTGGGAGACTTCATCCAACCTGACTGCAATGAGAGACTGTGAAATAAGGACCGAGTTGGTTAATTCTAATATTGCACCATTAAGGGAAATGATTTCTTTTCCATGGAGCCAAATTGGATTAATTATATGCATGCAGAGTATACTTAACAAATGGCATAATTCAAAGGTGCAGAGCTGGGTCACGGACAATTTGGTTCTTTGTTTTTCAACTGACAAGGCGTTTGCCATTTACACTCCGAATTAAATATGCTGGGTTTGAACATTCTTGTGGTCGTTACTGTTGGTCGACGGGCTTTGATGCGTTTATTTTTTTCCCCTAGACTATATACGTAATGCTACAGATTACCACTGGTGGAGTTAAAACACAGCCAGAAGAGAGAGTTCACCGTTCACTGGTTGCATTTAGTGCCTGATCAGAATACAGAGTGCCATCAATCCAATTTACCCCTTGATTATCAGCCTGCTCTGTGTAATTAAGGGATGAGGCCTGGCTTGCTGCCCTTTCTTCACCCAGTAAGGACTGGTCTGAAGCATTAAGTTCTGAAGGCAGAGTTGGCCTTGTGGTGACATCCCCAATGGCACCTATCGGGCAGGTGACAAAGATGGGGAAAGGCTCTGTGCCCTCAGCACTTACAGGGAGCAGCATGCGGTGGGGGGGGAGGGCGTGATAAGGCTCTGTTAAAGCTTTCATTAGGTGAGAGATGACAGAGAGACAGCAATCTTAAGTTTCTTCCTCTGGCATTCCCCTTCCCCCGCCACACACACCTTCTTTCCCTCCTTCTACAGTGACACCGGGAGGTGTAACTGCATCTCTGGTCTTGCGAGAGGTCCTAGTCTGATGGAAGGGCAGACAGAGCAACAGCCTGCTGCTGTCGGCGTCCGTGGTTGCCACCGTGGAACTGTGTCGTGATTGACAAAAATTTGCCAAAGACAGCATTTGAGGATGTACAGTTTCTTTAATGCCCAAGGCCATGGTTTCAGAAATAACACAGAGTGCTCCTGGATGGAGGGACAGACAGCTACCCAGGTCTTCCTAATGCCCCTGTGGACTTACAGCTGAAGATAAATCACCTGCCCCAAAGCAAGGATTTGGCCAGACGTGAGAAGTTTCTTCTGCTATTCTTATGGGGACTTTTGGACTCTCTTATTCACCCCCTGTCCCCACAGCTAGGTGGTTTCTAGCTATGTGTCTGTTCACTCATCAGATGCAAATATCTTCTGACAAAAAACCTCCAATATATTTACTGTGAGATGCAGGGAAACCATTTCCTAGGAGCATCCCTCAGCAAGCTCAGGCTTCAGCCTGTCTGAGGTCCACTTTGGCTAGAAATAAATATTTACAAAGGTCTTAGGAAGTGTTTCTCTGAGGGAATCTGGGAGGGCTTCATAGAGGAGGCATCATTTGACTTGAGTTTTGATGCAAGAAGAGGAGTTCTCTAGGTAAACTTTGGAAGGAAGGAGCATCCCTGGCAAGGGAGCCAGCACATGCAAAGGAGAGGAGGCACAAAAGTATGCCTTTGGGATAACTGGAGTTTGGCATGGTGAAGAAGCTGAGCTGGACAGGGCTGTTTCTGTCCCAACTTGGGTGGCCTCAGGTCCAAGGCATATGGGGATTTCAGCAGTTTGGGGTGGGAGGAAGGAAGCTGGGAAGGGCAAGACCTTTACTGAGAGGTACTAACTCAGCTCCAGAGGTCAGAGCATGTGGCTCTCCAGGCTCAGTGTGGTTCAGGCTGTGCTGCAGTGAGTGGAGAGTTTGCATGTTTGAGCACACTGGTCCACGTGTGTTCCATGCAAGGGCAGGTTTCATTCCACGTACTAACCTAATATCTGAATGTTGGACTGTTTTTGACAAAATTATACACGTGGTAGAAAATTTAGAAAATACAATAAAATAGATGTGTGAATTGACTATAACCCCATCAACTGAAGGTAACTACTGTTAATCTTTGGGGGTCTATTGTTTATATACACATGTTGTCTGAACAAAAATAGGATCACATAGTATGGATCATTTTATTTTATTTATTTTTAAAACATCTTTATTGGAGTATAATTGCTTTACAACGGTGTGTTAGTTTCTGCTGTATAACAAAGTGAATCAGCTATACATATACATATATCCCCATATCCCCTCCCTCTTGCGTCTTCCTCCCACCCTCCCTATCCCAAACCTCCAGGTGGTCACAAAGCACCGAGCTGATCTCCCTGTGCCATGTGGCTGCTTCCCACTAGCTATCTATTTTACATTTGGTAGTGTATATGTGTCCATGCCACTCTCTCACTTTGTCCCAGCTTACCCTTCCCCTCCCCGTGTCCTCAAGTCCATTCTCTACATCTGCGTCTTTATTCCCGTCCTGACCCTAGGTTCTTCGGAACCATTTTTTTTTTTAAGATTCTATATATATGTGTTAGCATATGGTATTTGCTTTTCTCTCTCTGACTTACTTCACTCTGTATGACAGTCTCTAGGTCCATCCACCGCACTGCAAATTACTCAATTTCATTTCTTTTTATGGCTAATATTCCATTGTATATATGTGCCACATCTTCTTTATCCACGCATCTGTCAGTGGACACTTAGGTTGCTTCCATGTCCTGGCTGTTGTAAATAGCGCTGCAATGAACATTGTGGTACATGACTCTTTTTGAATTATGGTTTTCTCAGGGTATATGCGCAGTAGTGGGATTGCTGGGTCATATGGTAGTTCTGTTTTTAGTTCTTTAAGGAACCTCCATACTGTTCTCCATAGTGGCTGTATCGATTTACATTCCCACCAACAGTGCAAGAGGGTTCCCTTTTTTCCACAACCTCTCCAGCATTAATTGTTTCTAGATTTTTTGATGGTGGCCATTCTGACCGGTGTGAGGTGATACCTCATTGTAGTTTTGATTTGCATTTCTCTAATGATTAGTGATGTTGAACATCCTTTCACGTGTGTCTTGGCAATCTGTATATCTTCTTTGGAGAAGTGTCTATTTAGGTCTTCTGCCCATTTTTGGATTGGGTTGTTTGTTTTTTTGATATTGAGCTGCATGTGCTGCTTGTATATTTTGGAGATTAATCCTTTGTTAGTTGCTTCATTAGCAAATATTTTCTCCCATTCTGAGGGTTGTTTTTTTGTCTTGTTTATGGTTTCCTTTGCTGTGCAAAAGCTTTTAAGTTTCATTAGGTCCCATTTGTTCATTTTTGTTTTTATTTCCATTTCTCTAGGAGGTGGGTCAAAAAAGATCTTGCTGTGATTTATGTCATAGAGTGTTCTGCCTATGTTTTTCTTCTCTAAGAGTTTTATAGTGTCTGGCCTTACATCTAGGTCTCTAATCCATGTTGAGTTTATTTTTGTGTATGGTGTTAGGGAGTGTTCTAATCTCATTCTTTTAAGTGTAGCTGTCCAGTTTTCCCAGCACCACTTATTAAAGAGGCTGTCTTTTCTCCATTGTATATTCTTGCCTCCTTTATCAAAGATAAGGTGACCATATGTGCGTGGGTTTATCTCTGGGCTTTCTATCCTGTTCCACTGATCTATATTTCTGTTTTTGTGCCAGTGCCATACTGTCTTGATTACTGTAGCTTTGTAATATAATCTGAAGTCAGGGAGTCTGATTCCTCCAGCTCCGTTTTTCTCTCTCAAGATTGCTTTTGCTATTCGGGGTCTTTTGTGTTTCCATACAAATTGTGAAATTGTTTGTTCTAGTTCTGTGAAAAATGCCATTGGTAGTTTGATAGAGATTGCATTAAATCTGTAGATTGCTTTGGGTACTATAGTCATTTTCACAATGTTGATTATTCCAATCTAAGAACGTGGTATATCTCTCCATCTGTTTGTATCATCTTTCATTTCTTTCATCAGTGTCTTATAGTTTTCTGCATACAGGTCTTTTGTCTCCTTAGGTAGGTTTATTCTTTTTGTTGCAATGGTAAATGGGAGTGTTTCCTTAATTTCTCTTTCAGATTTTTCATCATTAGTGTATAGGAATGCAAGAGATTTCTGTGCATTAATTTTGTATCCTGCTACTTTACCAAAGTCATTGATTAGCTCTAGTAGTTTTCTGGTAGCATCTTTAGGATTCTCTATGTATAGTATCATGTCATCTGCAAACAGAGACAGTTTTACTTCTTCTTTTCCGATTTGGGTTCCTTTTACTTCTTTTTCTTCTCTGATTGCTGTGGCTAAAACTTCCAAAACTATGTTGAATAATAGTGGTGAGAGTGGGCAACCTTGTCTTGCTCCTGATCTTAGTGGAAATGGTTTCAGGTTTTCACCATCTAGAAGGATGCTGGCTGTGGGTTTGTCATATATGGCCTTTATTATGTTGAGGTAAGTTTCCTCTATGCCTACTTTCTGGAGGGTTTTTATGAAAAATAGGTGTTGAATTTTGTCAAAAGCTTTTTCTGCATCTATTGAGATGATCATATGGTTTTTCTCCTTCAACTTGTTAATATGGTGTATCACATTGATTGATTTGCGTATATTGAAGAATCCTTGCATTCATGAGATAATCCCCACTTGATCATGGTGTATGGTGTATGATCCCTTTAATGTGCTGTTGGATTCTGTTTGCTAGTATTTTGAGGATTTTTATATCTATGTTCATCAGTGATACTGGCCTATAATTTTCTTTTTTTTGTGACATCTTTGTCTGGTTTTGGTATCAGGGTGGTGGTGGCTTCGTGGAATGAGTTTGGGAGTGCTTCTCCCTCTGCTATATTTTGGAAGAGTTTGAGAAGGATAGGTGTCAGCTCTTCTCTAAATGTTTGATAGAATTCGCCTGTGAAGCCGTCTGGTCCTGGACTTTTGTTTGTCAGAAGGTTTTTAATCACAGTTTCAGTTTCAGTGCTTGTAATTGGTCTGTTTATATTTTCTATTTCTTCCTGGTTCAGTTTTGGAAGTTTGTGCTTTTCTAAGAACTTGTCCATTTCTTCCAGGTTGTCCATTTTATTGGCATAGAGTTGCTTGTAGTAATCCCTCATGATCCTTTGTGTTTCTGCCGTGTCAGTTGTTACTTCTCCTTTTTCATTTCTGATTCTGTTGATTTGCGTCTTCTCCCTTTTTTTCTTGATGAGTCTGGCTAATGGTCTATCAGTTTTGTTTATCTTCAGAAAGAACCAGCTTTTAGTTTTATTGGTCTTTGCTACTGTTTCCTTCATTTTTTTCCATTTATTTCTGATCTGATCTTTATGATTTCTTTCCTTCTGCTAACTTTGTTTTTTCTTTTTTTTCTTCTTTCTGTAATTGCTTTAGGTGTAAGGTTAGGTTGTTTATTTGAGATGTGTCTCGTTTTCTTGAGGTAGAATTGTATTGCTATAAACTTCCCTCTTAGAACTGCTTTTGCTCTATCCCTTAGGTTTTGGGTCATTGTGTTTTCATTGTCATTTGTTTCTGGGTATTGTTTGATGTCCTCTTTGATTTCTTCAGTGATCTCATGGTTATTTAATGGTGTATTGTTTAGCCTCCATGTGTTTGTATTTTTTACAGATTTTTTCCTGTAGTTGATATCTAGTCTCATCGTGTTGTGGTTGGAAAAGTGACTTGATATGATTTCAGTTTTCTGAAATTTACCAAGGCTTGATTTGTGACCCAAGATATGATCTATCCTGGAGAATATTCCATGAGCACTTGAGAAGAAAGTGTGTTCTGTTATTTTTGGATGGAATGTCCTATAAGTATCAATTAAGTCCATCTTGTTTAATGTATCATTTCAAGCTTGTGTTTCCGTATTTATTTTCATTTTGGATGATCTGTCCATTGGTGAAAGTGAGGTGTTATAGTCCCCTGCTATGATTGTGTTACTGTCGATTTCCCCTTTTATGGCTGTTAGCATTTGCTTTATGTATTGAGGTGCTCCTATGTTGGGTGCATAAATATTTACAATTGTTATATCTTCTTCTTGGATTGTCCCTTGATCATTATGCAGTGTCCTTCTTTGTCTCTTGTAATAGTCTTTATTTTGAAGTCTGTTTTGTCTGATATGAGAATTGCTTACTCCAGCTTTCTTTTGATTTTCATTTGCATGGAATATCTTTTTCCATCCCCCCACTTTCAGTCTGTATGTGTCCCTAGGTCTGAAGTGGGTCTCTTGTAGACAGCATATATACGGGTCTTGTTTTTGTATCCATTCAGCCACTCTGTGTCTTTTGGTTGGAGCATTTAATCCATTTACACTTATGGTAATTATTGATATGTATGTTCCTTTTACCATTTTCTTAACTGTTTTGGGTTTGTTATTGTAGGCCTTTTCCTTCTCTTGTGTTTCCTTCTTGAGAACTTCCTTTAGCATTTGTTGTAAAGCTGGTTTGGAGGTGCTGAATTCTCTTAACTTTTGCTTGTCTGTAAAGGTTTTAATTCCTCCGTCAAATCTGAACAAGATCCTTGCTGGGTAGAGTAATCTTGGTTGTAGGTTTTTCCCTTTCATCACTTTGTGTATGTCTTGCCTCTCCTTCTGGCTTGCAGAGTTTCTGCTGAAAGATCAGCTGTTAACCTTATGGGGATACCCTTGTCTGTTATTTCTTGCTTTTCCCTTGCTGCTTTTAATATTTTTTCTTTGTATTTAATTTCTCATACTTTGATAAATATGTATCTTGGTGTGTTTCTCCTTGGCTTTATCCTGTATGGGACTCTCTGCTTCCTGGACTTGATTGACTATTTCCTTTCCCATATTAGAGAAGTTTTCAACATAATCTCTTCAAATATTTTCTCGGTCCCTTTCTTTTTCTCTTCTTCTTCTTGTACCCTTATAATGTGAATGTTGGTGTGTTTAATGTTGTCCCAGAGGTCTCTGAGACTGTCCTCTATTCTTTTCATTGTTTTTTCTTTATTGTGCTCTGCAGTAGTTACATCCACTATTTTATCTTCCATGTCACTTACCCGTTTTTCTGCCTCAGTTATTCTGCTATTGATTCCTTCTAGAGAATTTTTAATTTCATTTATTGTGTTTTTCATTATTGTTTGTTTGCTCTTTAGTTCTTCTAGGTCCTCGTTAAACGTTTCTTGTATTTTCTCCATTCGATTTCCAAGATTTTGGATCATCTTTACTATCAGAACTCTGAATTCTTTTTCAGGTAGGCTGCCTATTTCCTCTTCATTTGTTAGGTCTGGTGGGTTTTTGCCTTGCTCCTTCATCTGCTGTGTGTCTCTGTGTCTTCTCATTTTGCTTAACTTACTGTGTTTGGGGTCTCCTTTTCTCAGGCTGCAGGTTCGTAGTTCCTATTGTTTTCGGTGTCTGCCCCCAGCGGGTAAGTTTGGTTCACTGCGTTGTGTAGGTCCTGGTGAGGGGAGACTGGTGCCTGTGTTCTGGTGGATGAGGCTGAATCTTGTCTTTCTGATGGGCAGGACCATGTCCAATGGTGTGTTTTGGGGTGTCTGTGAACTTAGTGTGACTTTAGGCAGCCTCTCTGCTAATGGGTGGGGTTGTGTTCCAGTCTTGCTAGTTTTTGGGCGTAGGGTGTCCAGCACTGTAGCTTGCTGGTTGTTGAGTGGAGCCGGGTCTTAGCATTGTGATGGAGATCTCTGGGAGAGCTTTTGCCGTTTAATATTATGTGGGGCTAGGAGGTCTCTGGTGGACCACTGTCCTGAACTCGGCTCTCCTACCTCGGAGGCTCAGGCCTGACACCCAGTCGGAGCACCAAGACCCTGTCAGCCACTTGGCTCAGAAGAAAAGGGAGGAAAAAAAAGAAAGAAAGAAAGAATAAAATTAAAAAGTTACTAAAATTAAAATAATGGTATTAAAAATAAAAAATTAAAAAGTCATAAAAACAAAAAAAGAAGAGAGCAACCAAACAGAAAAACAAATCCACCAATGATAACAAGTGCTAAAAACTACACACAGAAAAAAAAGAAAGCAAAAAAACAGACAAAACCCTAGGACAAGTGGTAAAAGCAAAGCTATACAGACAAAATCACACAAAGAAGCATACACATACACACTCACCAAAAGAGAAAAAGGAAAAAATATATATATAAAAAGAAGAGAGCAACCAAATCTATAAACAAATCTCCCAATGATAATAAGCTCTAAATACTAAACTAAAATAAACATAAAACTAGAAACAAAATAGATGCAGAAAGAAACCCCAAGTCTACAGTTGTTCCCAAAGTCCACCACCTCAATTCTGGGATGATTCATTGTCTATTCAGGTATTCCCCAGATACAGGGTACATAAATTTCATTGTGGGGATTTAATCCGTTGCTCCTGAGGCTGCGTGGAGAGATTTCCCTTTCTCTTCTTTGTTAGCACAGCTCCCGGGGTTCAGCTTTGGATTTGGCCCTGCCTCTGCGTGTAGGTCACCTGAGGGCATCTGTTCCCCCCCCCCCGACAGGAGGGGGTTAAAGTTGCAGCTGACTGGGGGGGCTCTGGTTCACTCAGGCCGGGGGGAGGGAGGGGTACGGAGGTGGGGAGAGCCTGCGGCAGCAGAGGCCGGCATGACGTTGCACCATCCTGAGGCACACCGTGCGTTCTCCCGGGGAAGTTGTCCCTGGATCCCGGCACCCTGGCAGTGGCGGGCTGCACAGGCTCCCGGGAGGGGAGGTGTGGGTAGTGACCTGTGCTCGCACACAGGCTTCTTGGTGGCTGCAGCAGCAGTATTGGCATCTCATGCCCATCTCTGGTGTCCACGCTGGTAACCGCGGCTCACGCCCGTCTCTGGAGCTCATTTAGGCGGTGCTCTGAATCCCCTCTCCTCACGCACCCTGAAACAATGGTCCCTTGCCTCTTAGGCAGCTCCAGTCTTTTTCCTGGACTCCCTCCCGGCTAGCTGTGGTGCACTAGCTCCCTTCAGGCTGTGTTCACGCAGCCAACCCCAGTCCTCTCCCTGGGGTCTGACCTCCGAAGCCCGAGCCTCAGCTCTCAGCCCCCACCTGCCCCTGCAGGTGAGCAGACAAGCCTCTCGGGCTGGTGAGCGCTGGTGGGCCCTGATCCTCTGTGCGGGAATCTCCCCGCTTTGCCCTTGCTCCCCTGTGGCTGCCCTCTCCTCCGTGGCTCTGAAGCTTCCCCCCCGCCCACCCCCCATCTCTGCCAGTGAAGGGGCTTCCTAATGTGTGGAAACTTTTCCTCCCTCACAGCTCCCTTCCAGAGGTGCAGGTCCTGTCCCTATTCTTTTGTCTCTGTTTTTTCTTTTTTTCTTTTGCCCTACCCAGGTACGTGGGGAGTTTCTTGCCTTTTGGGAGGTCTGAGGTCTTCTGCCAGCGTTCAGTGTGCGGAAACTTTTCCTCCTTCACAGCTCCCTCCCCAAGGTGCAGGTCCTGTCCCTATTCTTTTGTCTCTGTTTTTTCTTTTTTCTTTTGCCCTACCCAGGTACATGGGGAATTTCTTGCCTTTTGGGAAGTCTGAGATCTTCTGCCAGCATTCAGCAGGTGTTCCGTAGGAGTTGTTCCACATGTAGATGTATTTTTGATGTATTTGTGTGGAGAAAGGTGATCTCCATATCTTATTCCTCCGCCATCTTGAAGGTCCCCCCTGGATCATTTTATAATCTGCTTTCCCCACTGAACCCATCATAAACCTCTCTCCATGCCAATTCATGTAGTTCCATGATCCTAGTTTTAATGATTACATGGTAATCCCTTGATAACATGCACTGTCATTTATTTATCCAGCTGCTGATTGTTAGATACTCAGTTTGCACGTTAGGCCACCACATCCCTCTACCCTCATTCAATGTGCTTGCATCTCCTTATTCTCTAAGTCCACCTAGAGCCAGCCCCACTGGGGTAGAAACACTGTTTCTGACGCTTTCATATAAAGCAGCACGCCTCTGGTCTGAAGCTCTTCCTTTGCCGTTTGTTCTGTCTTCACTCCCCTTCTTGGTCAGTGGAGGAATAGGGACCAAATTTAGAACCCCAAGTCCTGTGATGTGTGGCTTCTGCAGCTTGTAGGGAGACAGAGTCTTTGATTTAGACATGTCCATTCCACTCCTCCAGCTGTTTCTAAGAACCGCAGCACAGAGGCAGCCGACAGCTTGTCATGGTGAATTTGGCATGGTGGCAGCCTCGCCAGAAACAAGCCCCCCACGTTGTGCAGAAATGAGGTTCAATTAAGTCTCTTAGGTCTCCCGGCCGTACTGCCTGAGTTGTTTTTTTCATTTGTGTCCATGTTCTGCAGACTTAGGCCGAATGAAATAGTGTTTCTGCACCAGTGAGTTTGTTTAGACTGCTTGCTAATGGGCACGTGTTCGACTGAAAGCTTGAGGATTCACTGTGTGTGTGTGTGTGTGTGTGTGTGTGTGTGTGCCATGGCATGTGTGTAGACCCAGAGGGCTTTGATTTCTGGGGCAAGAAACTGACTGTCTGTGGGACCAGCTTCATGAGGGGCTTGAGAATCTGGTATCCATTCCATGTGACCTCTAGGGCTAAGCCTGCAAGGGAGGTCCCACCTTGGTATGACCCTGGGGAAGAAAGTAGAACAATTCTGCCTGTCTTTTTGCATATCCATCCATCAGTCCATTCATCAGTCCATTCATCAGTCCATTCATACATCCCTCTGTACATCCACCCACCCACCCCTCCATTTATTCACTCATTTAATGGTATTTGTTGGGCATATACTATATGCCAGGCTCTGTTTAAGGCACTTAAGACACTCAGTGACAAAAATTTCTACCCTCATGGAACTTACCTCTATTGATGGGAGACAGGCAGTACACTATGAGCATGATAAATAGATGTTACATAGTATATAGAAGGTACTAAGGGATATGGGGAAAACAGCAGGGGAGGGGAACCTGGAATACACAGTCAGGATGGGGGAGGTGCAGCTGTGATTTTAAGTAGGAGGGTGAGGGTAGTGACAAAGTCTCTCTCCTTGACCAAACTCAAGTCCAGCTCTCCTGAGCTCTTTTCCAACCAGGCTTCGACTTTTGGACTTCCATGTTCATCTCTGCATTGTCTGATTTTAGTAAGAATCCTGCTAAGTCAGTTTAACTCGAAACCCCCATCCTTGATATCTCACCGGGTTCCTCATCCTTCACCATCCCCCACGAGATGTGGTGGCTTCTCTTGTTGCAGAGCACAGGCTCTAGGCATGCGGTCTTCAGTAATTGTGGCACGCTGGCTTCAGCAGTTGTGGCTCATGGGCTCTAGAGCGCAGGCTCAGTAGTTGTGGTGCACGGGCTTAGTTGCTCCGCAGCATGTGGGATCTTCCTGGACCAGGGCTTGAACCCGTGTCCCCTGCACTGGCAGGCGGATTCTTAACCACTGCGCCACCAGGGAAGTCCTCCCTTGTTATATCTGGAGTTGAGCCCAATCTCTCTCCCCCACTGCAAGACCCCATTGCACTGATCCCTATACCTATTGCAATATCCTACCCCCCCCCCCTTGAATAAAGTCTTCCTTACTGTGCCTTTAATGAGTGTCATTGAATAATTTTTTAATAGTAGATGTCATTGAGAAGTTAACCCTCCAGTGATGAGCCAGAGGGGGGAAGGAGTTAGCCATATGGATATCTGGAGGAAGACAGCTTCAGGCAAAGGGAGCAATCAGGGCAAAGGACCTAAGGAGGAGCATCCTGTGTGTTTAAGGAACAACACCTGGGACAGATGACCTTGGCAGACTGAACTTGGGAGAGAGCAAGAGGAGACTAGGTCTGAGCAAAAGGCTTCAGCTCAGTGTATCTTTCACCATTGCCAGTAACTTTGGCACATCAGAGGATAGGAGTTGGGTCATGGAAATGGGACAGTGGAGAGCTGGGGGCCAACTCCACATATTAGCACCTTCCTTCCTGGGCTCCACTGAAAACTCCTGGAACATCTCTGTCCTGAGCTGCAGTGGCGCCAGGAACCCACACAGAAGAACTGTGAGGTAGAGCATGGGACTAGGAATAACATAAATAGATTTGGCTTAAAATCCCAACGTTTCCACTTACATTTGCAAATTACCTTCTTCAAACCTCGGTTTTACCATCTGTAAAACTGGGAATTGCAACAATAGTTGTTCTTTGAGTACAGTGTATCTGTTAGAGGGAAATGAACTTGCTGCGTTCATACCAGCCCCTGAGTGGCAGAGCCAAGAGTTGAAGGAATCTGTCTGCCTCCAAGTTCCCCCATGCCTTCCTGCCTCTCATAAGCTCCCCAGACTTACAGGGAAGACTAAGTGAGGTAATAAGGTATTTGAAAAGGACTGGCAGATGGTCAAGTGCTATGTAAATGTTCATTGTCATTGTTATTACACATGGGACTTGGGGTTAAGTTCTGAGGTGGCCCTGGCATCCAGCAACACGAGATTGTCCACGTCAGTTGGCAGTGGCCTTTGAGTGACAGCTGAACATTCTGCTGCTGAAGGTCACAGAGAAGCTCAGCCAGGCTGAGCACAGTTAAGAGATTTTATCATATTTTACACTTAAAACAGTTATTTACACAGTATGGGTTAGCAATGGCTGCCACATATACATTCTGCTAATTGACTTATGTTAACTTCCATGCATGCTGTTGATCAATATAAACAGCCTTGTTATGTCATGTCCTTGGAGATTTAGAACAAATTTCACATCAGTGCATTTGGAACACTGGGCGAGCTCTCCGGTCCTCTTTTGCACAGGGGAGAGGAGCGCAGATAACTGTGGATTATCTAGATTTTTCTACATTGTCATGTGTGCCTGTTTCCAATCAATCTAGATAGACGAGCTTGTACTGCAAATCTATTTCAACATCAAATTTCTGGCAGTGGTGCTGACATGCATATCACCCTTAGGCTAGGGATTCTTATGTAAACTTTCAGTAAATCTTATTTGGGTAATAAATTCAGTATATGTGTGTGTGTATATGTGTGTGTTTGTGTGTGTGTGAGGGAGGGAGGGGGAGGGGGTGGAGAGAGAGAGAGAGAGAGAGAGAGAGAGAGAGGGAGAAAGAGAAGGAGAGAATTTTCTGACTGTGATATTTGATCTGGTGACAGTTCATGTTTACCTGGCTCAGGCAATAAACCTAAACCAGCCTGAATCATTTCCACTAAATGTGAATGCCCAGAAATAGCACTCACACCTGACCTTTTCGGTTTGGAAACAGCTAACTCTGGAGCAGGAAATTGAAGCTCATGGAGAAGAAAGGGACAGGCTGAAAGAGGTAGAGGGAGCCTTCAAAGCCTCCGGTGGCTGGGCTGGGGGAGGGTGGGCTGGGGTGGGTGGAGGGCCTCCTACCAGCCAACTTGAGTAGATACAAAAACCTGAGGTTCCTAAGGGTCTTTAAGGAAGCCTTGCAGTTCTTACCCACTTTAAATACTCTCCTGAGATCCTGGGAGTTCATATAATTGCTATGAAAATCAAATTACATTAAGTAGGCAGAGAAGCTATTTTTTATTTTTAAAATGATTTTTATCAGGCAGTTAAGCATCAAACAATGCTGAAAGCTTCTAACAAAACACAGCAGTACCCTGATTCCCTCTGCACCCTTCCTCCATCCTGCTCCCCAGAAGCAACCACCTCTGCATTCTGTTTTTATCATTTCTTCTGTGATTGCTCCCATATTTCCAAATAATATCAGTGTATTATCCCTTGAATGATCAGTTTTGGACATTGTCTGTTTCTTTCGTATTATGTGTAGGTGAGGATTTCTGGCTTTCTTATGCCCCTCCTTCCGTTCTTTCTATGCCCCCAATAGTATAATTGCACATTTTGTTGTAATTATCATTGTTTCCATTACTATAACCATGAAAATATTGTTTACAGTTGAGTCAGAGAGTATATTAAGATTATACTTCTGTGATTTCATTTGCTTCTCAACCTACAAATAAAATCTTCATTCTTCCATTTCCCATTTCCTGGATTTATTTTGAATCTCTGTCTCAGTCTTCCTATATTCACCAGCAGTTCTATAAAATGCCTCTCAATTTTGCTACGAATGTCCACTCAGTCAAACCTGTCAGATAATCTGTCAGTTCCATTTTTTTCTCCTTGATATCAATCTCCTGGAGCCCTTCCTTCTTCTGCTCTTATCTGGACTGCTGCACCAATTTCATCCTGGGGTCTCTCTTCCTATATCCTGGAATTCCCGTTGCCTTTCTCCTTTGCTGGATTCTGTGTTTCCTTGATCCTAAGTTGTTTTTCTTAGCTGAGTTTCCCATTTTAGTGGCATTCCTTCTCCAGTACAGAGTACAGAAGTAACTGTGTGTGACCATACATGTCTAAAAGTGTCTTATTTTATTCATAAACCTGATGGATAGTTTGGCTGGGTATGGAATTCCAGATTTTTTTCCCTCTGAATTTTGAAGGCACTGTTTAATTGTTTTCTGGCTTCTGGTATTGTTATTGAGAAGTCCAATGCCATCCTGATCCCTGATGCTTTGTATGTGACATTTTATTCCTCTCTGGATGTTTTTAGGATTTTCTCTATCTCTGCTTTGAAAGTTGCATGATGATGGGTCTTAGTGTGGGTTTTCTTGGATTTATTCACCTGGGGCTCATGTCTGGTACTGGGAAATTTTCTTGTATTATTTCTTTGTTAATTTACTGCCTATTTCCTCTGTTTTCTCCTCACACAAATCTTTTAGTCACCTATAGGGCCTCCTGGATTGATCTTCTAATTTTCTTATTTTCCTTTCCTCTTTTTTCCCCTTCTCTTCTGGGAAATTTCCTCAGCATAACTGTCTACCCCTTTTACAGGGCATCATATTCTTGATTCCAGAATGCTTCTAGTTCCATTTTTTTCAGAAAATACACTCACATCTCCTTTAGGAATAGAGGAGGGCTAGACACTTCTCTATGCTGAATTGGGGGCAGGCAGGAAAATTAGTTGTCTAATAGCTCCTTATCCAGATTTTCCTAGTCTTCTGTTTTCATCCCTTACCTCAGCCCATCTACCTCTGTCCCTGGTGATTTCTAGGGTTCCCAGGGAAAATCAAGACACTTATCAGTAACGTGTCTTTCTGCCATAACTTAAGTTGAACTTTGTTCTCTCATTTACTTTCTGCTCATTCTACATTGTCATTTTCTAGATTGTGGTTCAGTGATATAGATAACGTCTATTTTAATCCAAGCTGCACTTGGGTCTCTCTTTTTTGTTCTCCATTTTGTCGTAAATTGATTTGTGAGAGGAAATGAGGACAGAGCCTTTTTTTATTCTGCCATCTTGAAGTTGGAAGTCAAACTGCATATTTAATGAGTTCTTTAAGCTACTACTTTGGATAATAAAACGAAAGATCATTTGATACATGAATAAGCATCCCTAGGAATACACACTCTACTTATTAGGATTTCAGCTTTCCTTAAATGCCAGAAAATGCCCCCAAAGTATCATCTCTCCAAACCTTTTACGTGTTACTGAATTTTAGCAGTGAATGCAAGTAATGTAAGTTTCTGCTTACTTAACTGGCTTCAATGATCTCTCACTATAATGATTGTAATTGACTTAATTTTTTTTGGTTTTTTATTGTGGTAAAATATACGTAACAGAAGATTGACCATTTTAACCAGTCTTAAGTGTACAGTTCAGTGGCATTAAGTGCATCTACATTGTTGTGCAAACACCACCATCCATCTCTAGAACTTTTCATCTTCCTAAACTGAAACTCTGTACCCACTAACACTGACCCCCTGTTTTCCTCTTCCCCCAGCTCCTGGCAGGCACCATTCTCCTTTCTGTCTCTATGCATTTGACTACTTTAGATACTGATTATAAATAGAATCATACAGTATTTGTCCTTTTATGACTAGTTTATTTCACTTAGCATAATGTGTTCAAGCTTCCTTTTTAAGGATGAATAGTATTCCATTGTATGTGTAGACAACATTTTGTTTGTCAAAGGACATTTGGGTTGCTTCCACCTCTTAGCTATTATGAACAATGCTGCTATGAACATGGGTGTATAAATATTTGTTCCAGTGCCTGCTTTCAGTTCTTTTGAGTATGTACCCAGAATTGTAATCGCTGGATCAAATGGTAATTCTATTTGTGATGTTTGAGGAACTGCCATACCATTTTCCATACTGGCTGTACCATTTTACATTCCTACCAGCAATGCACAAGGGTTCTAATTTCTCCACATCCTCACCAACACTTTTGTTATTTTCTTGTGGGATTTTTGTTGTTGTTGTTTGTTTGTTTTTTAAATTTTATAATAGCCCTCCTAATGGGTGTGAATGTAATGTAATTGACTTTTTAAAAGCACATGCCCACTTTTATGGAGTGCTATTTAAAGTACATCCCTTATGGCACTTCCCTGGTGGCGCAGTGATTGAGAGTCCGCCTGCCGATGCAGGGGACGCGGGTTCGTGCCCCGGTCTGGGAAGATCCCACATGCCGCGGAGCGGCTGGGCCCGTGAGCCATGGCCGCTGAGCCTGCGCGTCCGGAGCCTGTGCTCCGCAACGGGAGAGGCCACAACAGTGAGAGGCCCGCATACCGCAAAAAAAAAAAAACATGCCTTATCTCCTTTAATCCTCACACCAACTCTCTGAGGAAGGTGCTATAACTCTTCCCATTTTTCAGATAAAACAACTGTTGCCCAAAGAGGTTAAGTGACTTGCCCAAGGTGATAGAGTGAATAAGAGGCAGAGCCAGTGTTCCAGTTATCCATCACCATACAACAGACCACCCAAAACAGGGGCTTAGAAACAAGAATCTATTATAATCTTTCACAGTTCTGTGGGTTGACTGGGCTCAGCTGTGCACTTCTCAAGTGTGTTTCCCACATGGTTGGGCCAGATGGTGACTGGGGTTGGGATCAACTGAAGGCTTGACTGGGATGGATGTCCAAATGGCTTCTTTATGCACATGTTGCCTCCTCGGTGCTCCTGCACATGGTATCTCTGTCTCTCTCTCCAGTAGAGTATCTGGACCTCTTACATGGTAGCTCTGGGCTCCAAGAGGTAAGATGTGGTAGCTGCCAGATCAGGTAAGGGTTGTTCTGGGCACCAGCACACCCATCACCCCCATCCTATTCAGTGCAGTCACAGGACCCACTAAGATCCAGGGCCTTGGAGGAGGAAACTCCATCTTCTCACAAAGGAGCAATGAAGCCACATCACAAAAGATCATGTGGGGTGGGCAATGCTAGCACTGCCATCCTTGAAAACTAAAACCTCCCACTGTCAGGATCTGAACCTCCAGATGTCTGGCTCCACACCCACCATGGAATACTCTTGGAGTTGTCAGTGTCTAAAGAAATAGAATCATTAGGGATCGCCTAGTCCAGTGGTTTTCAAAACCGCTAGGGGAATGTTGAACCCTTTCCTGAAATGATAAATTACGAGGCAGTGAAGAGTAGAGCAAATAAATTAAAGTCAAAGGCTGTGAGAATTCACTGTTCTCCTTCCTTCTAAGCCATGTGACCTTGCACAAGTCATTTAACTTTCATGTGACTCAGTCTTCTCTCTGTAAAATGGAAATAATAATAGTAGCAAAGCCTGCTAAAGGACTGTGATGAGGAGTGGATGAACTAATATATGTGAGTGCCGAGAATAGTGACGGGCATTTAGTAAGGGCTTAGTCAATGATAGCTGTTGTTGTTATTTTTATTACTACTACTGTTGAGACTGATAAGTCATATAGGATAAACCAGGAGATATGCTGAACTGGAAACTGGTAAACGAGGCTCCTCTTTTTGCATTACCTGTGTCGCCACTGTAGGGGGTGAGTATACTCTCAGTCTAATAGATAAGGCCACATCATGGATTAAGGGCAATCGCCAATTCTTGGCAGCTCTTCCCACTGAGAGAGAATTCCTCTCTTCCTGAATCTGGGCTATAGCTTCATTGACTTGCTTGGCAATGGAATGTGACAGAAGTGATGTTATAGGATTTCTGAAGCTAAGTTAGAAGAAGGCTTTGCAACTTCTGCCCAGGTGGCTTGAATTGAATGCTCTAGGGCAGCAGTCCCCAACCTTTCTGGCACTAGGGACTGGTTTCACGGAAGACAGTTTTTCCACGGATGGAGGGGAGGGCGGTTCAGGCGGTCACGCGAGCGATGGGGAGCGGCTGTAAATGCAGGTGAAGCTTCACTCGCTCACCCACCGCTCATCTCCTGCTGTGCAGCCCGGTTCCTAATAGGCCGCGGACTGGTACCGGGGGTTGGGGACTCCTGCTCTAGGGGAATCCAGTCACCATATAAGAAGCCTACCTGCCCCAAGACCATCATGCTATAAGCCTACACCACTCAGAGGGGTCCTGGAGGATGAGATGCCGTGTGGGAAGAGAGAAACCAAGGAGCACTAAGGGGCTAGATCTATAGGTGACAAAGCCATATAGAAGTAAATCTTCCAGCCCCAGCTCACCTTACACATGAGCGGTGAACCACCCAGCAGAGCTCTTCCTGACTCAAAAAACTGTGAGTCAAAAAAAAAGGTTGATTTAAGCCACTAAGACTTGGGGTAGTTTGTAACACTTCATAGATAACTGGAACAGGAAGTATAGCCAATGGCTGAATGTTTACATGGAAAGGTACTGGTCCAGAGAAGAGAAGCAACCTGCCAGGGTCACCCACTGAGGACAGTTTGGTGTGAAAGTTAGAAGCATGGACTCTGGACTCAGTTGCCTGGGTTCAAATCGTTTGCTATTTGAGCAAGATTCTTAATCTTAAGTCTCATAATCCAGTTGTAAGAATTGAAATAATATACTTGTAAATGAATGGTATACAGTAAACGGCCAATAAATGTCTACACTTATTATTACCAATAGTAACTGAGAGAAGGTCAGAGTCCGTGTTCCCTGATTCTAATTTAATGCATCCCTGGGAGCCAACCTACAGTGGGGTGTGTAGGAATTAGAGAGGTTTCCATCCGGGCTTTGTTACTTCCTAGTTTGCAATTCCTCAAGCAGGTTGCTTATCACTAAGCCTTAGTTTCTTCATCTGTAAAATGGGGATAATAATAATAGGGTTGTTGTTGTATAGATGAACTACAACTTCTACTATTTTCACAAATGAGTGTGTCATGAAATTGAGGGGAAAGGCAGAAGAACACACCATCAAAGGAGGGCTTGGAAGTTTTATTTCATAGTGTAGAGAATAGACAAGGTTCTAGAGAAGCACTTTTTATGTGAATTCTCCAAAAAATTAGTTTCAGTTATCTAGTTGGAAATCACCAGCAGTTTGATAAAAATCTTAATAGGAATCATGGATGATGGATTCATCCAATGATGACTGTGCGGCGACAGCATCTGTTACAGGTTCGCAGAGAGCCATTTTCAATATGACCCACTTTTTCTCACCAAATGAAAAATCAATTTAAAAATCCTCATCCCAGATGCAGCCAGAACAAACATTCCTGGAGTCAAAAATGAGGAAAATACATCCAAAGTAGGTACAGGAGATGGTGCCCTTGTGGTTTAATAGCCATGCCTGCTGTTGAAAATTTAGGCAGGAATAGGCACACGTATATTTTTATTTATTACTAAATCAAAAAAAAAAAAAAAAAATCCCCACCAAAAGAGAAAAGAAGGAAGAAAGAAACCTGAGGGTTTCTTCCAGCATCACATCTTGTTTGCTGGCTTTTGACACAACACAGAAATCATTTTTGTCCTGCTTGGAACTTTGCTTACAGAGATTATTGAAGATAGCTGCGTGGGTCAGACTCAAAGTATGGACCCACAGACGGTCTCCCTGCACTGTTATTACAGTAGATCGTGGAGGTTTGCTTAGCAAGATGTATGTGGCCCGCGTCCAGGACCAGCTGTGCTCCTCTAGTCCTTATAGGCACTGAGTTTCCCAGGACGAGGGTGTGGTCAGGGCCCAGGGGCTTGGCCCTTGCTTCTCTCTGGGTCAGCAGGCTACAAGCCCTATGTCTCATTATTGGCAGCCTCTGAATTTCCTACTTACATCCTGAGCAAGCATTAACCAAGGCAGCCATTTTGCCGGAATGTTCATTCCTATCAGAGAGAGAAGATCTGAAGTATTCTTGTGACCTTTCTGCATGTACCTGGCTTGGGCTTGGGGTGCCTGGGGAGCTTTCCAGCCAAAGCATTCTCTGCCTATTGGGTCCACTTTATTTGTTCCCTGGTCTGTCCATCTACCCATCCATCCATTTGCCCATCTATCCATCTTAAACTCTTTGCCTAGAAGCAGAACTAATAGAGTTATAAACTGAAGTCTGGAGCTCTGCCCTGGTGGTAGTGGGGGTGGGCAGCATGGGCACCCCTTCTCTGCCCCACTGCTGGCTCCCAAAGCACCTGCATAGAACCCTAAGCTCTGAGGAGCACATCTTCAAGAACCACTGGTCTTGGCCATTTGCCTAATCCTCAGCTGTCATTTCCAATTTTATTCCCAAATATGTATCTAGATCCTTCTCAAATTATGGCCTGAACATCCAGGAGCCCATTGGACAGTGTTCCCTGGATGTCCCGCAGCAGCTCAGACACAATCCTTCAGATGCAAGCCATTACCCTCAAGCCTCACTCCAAACAAGCAACCTCTCTTCTACTTTTAATTAATGGTACCACTGCCTCTACCCATTTGCCCAAGCTGGGAATTTAGCTTGGTTCCTTATAGTATTTCTGCTGCTTAGAAAGAAAAGGTTTAAAAACACTGGACTGTGAGCTCCGTGAAGGGATACAGAGCTCATGTCTGGTGTGACTTTGTCTCATGGGGACCCAGTGGCTAAAGGTTTGGGTCTGGAGCCAGCTCTACCGATCTCTAGCTGTGTGACTTGTGCAGATTCCTTAACCTCTCTCTGACTCACTTTTATCAACCACAAAATTGGAGAGTACCTACCTTGATGAATTTTTGAGGAGTAAATGGCATAGTGTTTGCAAAGCCTATGGCGTGATGTCTGGCATAGAGGAAATGCTCAGTGGGCTCCAGCTAACCCTTCTCATCAGTACCTAATCAACAATTCTGGCCAAATGCATCTCAGCATTTCTCAAGTTCATCTCCTCTTCTCCATGCTTACCATCACCGTCCTAACTCGGGCCTCCAGACTTTCTGGTCTGGACTGTTTAACGGCATACTGCTCTGAATAGCCAAACTGATTTCTCTAAAATGCATATTTGACTACAACACCTCCAACTCCCTGCTTAAAACTCTTCACGACTACCCACTGCCTACTGGCAAAAGCTTCACCTCCTCAGCAAGGAGTATTGGGTTGTCCACAGTTGCCAGGGGTACCTCTGCTCCCCTCTCTGGCCTTAGTACTCATACTCCGTGCCCGCCCTCCCTCCCTCTCTTCTTTCCTTTTTTACTTCCTCCTTCTTTCCCTCCCCCCCCCCTCCTTCCTTCCTTCCTTCCCCTTTTTTCCCTCCTTTCCTTCCTTCTGTCTCCCTTTCTCTAGCTCAGCTGAGGTTTCCTGAGGCTTTCAGTGTGGAGGGAGCTCTGCCTGGCACTGTCGTGTGATGGTGGGGAAAACAGACGGTGCCCCTGCCCTCAAAGAGCTCGGGTGATAGACAGATGGGAATCCAGACATTGATCAAAGAATCATGGAACAAGCATCCGGTCACAGGCTCTGACAGTGCTACCTGGAGGGCCTGAAGTGGTAGGGAAGTTTGACCTGGTCAAGGAGGTCAAGGACAGACCCTGGCGGAAGTGGCCCTGCCTTGACTGAGGAGTTAACCAGGCAGAAGTAAAGGAGAAGGGGCTGTGTGTGTTTGTGTGTGTGTGTGTGTGTGCATGCACATATGTGCTTGTGTGTGTTTGCGTCTGTATGTGTACAGGTATGCATATGTACTTGTGTGTACATGTGCACAAGTGTGACAGTGCTGAGAGCAGCTGGGATGTGTAGGAGAGCAGAGGACTGTTTGGTCACTTCTGACCATCTCTGCCAGAGCAACAGGGGTGGCTAGAAGGCGTTGAGGAGCAAAGGTGGGAGGGGGGCTTCAGGGGATGCCTTCTCCTCTCTGAGGAGGTGACACTTGAGCAGGGACCTGGATGAAGCTAGGGAGTGATTCATGTGTGTATCCCAAGGGGGAGCCCAGGCCTCCTGGCAATGAAATGCTCACGTACCCACCTGAGGGTTGGTAGGCCCTCATTTTCCTACTGTTTGTGGAATGCCTATGAGGTTGGTGACTCAGATCATGCCCACTTGCTGGTGTGTATGCGCTGGTGTACTCCCCTCTCATGAATGTCGGCAGGACCTGTGACTTGTTCCAACAGATAGAACACAGCAAAGATGATGGGATACCACTTCCATTATTTTGTTATGTGACATGGCAGAGGCGATAGGATGTCACCCCGTGATTACATCACATCGTATAAGACTCTGTCTAGTGAGAGTCACTCTTGCCCTCCTGCTGCCCTAGAAGAAGCAAGCAGACAATGCTGTGAGGGAGCCCATGTGGCAAGGAGTGCAGTCCTATAACCACAAGGAATTCAATGGTGCCAATAACCTGAGTGCACGTGGGCATGGACTCCTCCCGGCTGAATCTTCAGATGAGAATGCAGTCCAGCCAGCACATTGATTGCGGCCTGGTGAGACCCTGAAGCAGAGAATCTGAACCTGCTAAGCCATGCCTGCACTCCTGACCCACAGAGTATGAGATAACGTTCTGTTTTAAGCTCCTGTGTTTGTGGTAATTTATTACGCAGCAGTAGATATAACTAAGGCAGTTGGTATCCCAGGCACTGAACATTTTCTTCTGCCCTGCGGTGAGGAAGCATGTCTGATGGCAGCTCATTAGGGTAGGGAGCAAAAGGCTCCAGTACTTACTACAACCCAGGGCTGCATTATGGCTTTCAGCAGCCTGAGCACTTTTGCCACTCTGGGCCTTCATTGAAAAAAAAAAATGATGTTTTATGCCTGCCTTTTTATAAAGTTGAATATAATCCAGGCTGAGTTCATTATTATATATTCATTACTATTTATTTTTCTCCTGATTAAAAAAAAAAAAAAAAATGAGAACACTTTCACAGGCTCTTAGATGTATCTTGGGTATCCTCCAGCACATACCTGTGATGCCTGATTTTTAAATCACTCCGGCTACAACCTCCGTAGCCTGTCAGTCACTTTGGAATTTTCAGTAGATTGAATGAGTAAATGAAGATAAGATAAGCACAGGGTGCACACGGGTAGAAAATGGGAAGGAGGGGAGGAAATGGAGAACACTCTGTGTCTCAATACATATTTACTAAAGGTCTCCTGTGGGCTAAATGCTGGAGCTCCTGAGACCACAAGCATATGGTGGCTCAGTGTTTGCCCTCTGGAATATTCTATTCTAATAGCGGAAACGAGACAAGTACCTGGATGATGATAAATCAAGACAGAAGATGATAAGGGCCAAAGGAAGGCAAAGAGAATGAACCATTCGGGAAAGAAGAGGATTCTGTTCCAGGAATTACTTGTTCAATTGCTTGTTGGTTGGTTCATTTGTTTTACAAGCATCCACTGAGTTATAGGTCACGCGTGAGAGATATAAATGTTTATAAACAGTGGTCCCTGCCTTTGAGAAACTCATGAGCTAGTGTAGGGGACAAATCGTTTTAATACCATGTGGCCGGGGATATCATCAATGCACGTTCAACGAGGCTGCCCGCATGCGAAACCTGGTTCTAGCGCACGGTTTCTCAGCCTTGGCACTGTTGACACTTTGGGCCAGATAATCCTTGGTTGTGGGGCTGTCCTGTGTATTGTAGGATGTTTAGCAGCATCCATGGCTTCTACTCTCTAGATACGAATAGTATCCCCCTCCATCCCCCAGTGTGACAACCAAAAATGTTTCCAGACATTGCCAACTGTCCCCAGGGGGACAGATTTGTCCCTGGTTGAACCACTGCTTTAGAATTGACCGTGTGACCTAAGGTGAGCTATTTAATTTGTAGCTGTCTCTGTTTCCTAACCTATAAAGTAGGAAAAAAATAGGACCTATATCATAGGCTTATAGCAAGGATTGTGTGCACAACTCTTAGAATATCAGCTGGTACATAGTAAGTACTCAAGAAATGTAAGTGGCCATTGGTGTCCTTTCAGAGCAGGGAAGGGCTCTGGCACATGGTTTGCATGGGACGAGAGCCTGCACTTGGTGAAGATCTGAGTATATAATCCATGTGTTGAGGGGCTTTGGGATATAAGACACATGCATGTTGACTGGGTGAGTGAGTGATGATTATGGGGAGTCCTGAATACCAAAAGGAAGAAATCTGAGCTCTGAGTCTGGAGGTGACTGGGGTCTTGAAGGTTTCTGAGCTGTATTTAGTGGGGAGTGAAGGTTTCTCAGGCATCTGTACAGGGAGGCCCTTCTGCCTCCGTTGTGTCACCAGAGAGGGCATTTGCTAATGGTTCCATGCAAACCTAAACCGTTCAGTGCCACCCCAGCTACTTGCTGTGGCTCCCCAGCAAGTGGACTTGGAGTTCTTCTGCCAGCAATGGGATGCATCAAAGCACTGGGAGTCTGGTGCTACTCTTAGGAATCTCCATTCTCCTAGTCAGCAGGACTGAGGGAAAGGAGTGTTATTGTTTACAACAGAAAATCAGCCCTCAAGGGTGTATCCTGTACTCAATTCCGCAGAAGAGAATGTTAACCCCTCACTTTCTGGGGGAAAAATTGCTACTGAGTCTGTTTTTTTTTCCCCCCAGAGTCATAATTATCCCCTCTACTGTCTAGTCTTTTTGTCCTGGTCAAGCTAACCTGCTTTCTATTCCCTCCATCACCACCCTAGTCCCAATTCATAGTTTTTACACTTTTCTCAGTGACTCATCCAAGGCAAGTGGGCAACCTTTAGAAGCTAGAAAAGGCAAGGAAACAGACACCCCCTGGAACCTCCATAAAGGACTCAGCCCTGCCGACACCTTGATTCTAGCCCTGCAAGACTCACGTCAGACTTCTGACCTCCAAAATTGTAAGATAGGAAGTTTGTACCATTTTAAGCCACAAAGTTTGTGATAACTTCTTACAGCAACAGGAGGAAACTAATGCACCACCCTTATATCACTGATGAGGCGACAGGTTTAGAGAAGTTCTGAGGCTGTTTGCTCGTGATCACACAGCAGGTGAGGGAGAATCTGAGACACAGATAAGTCTGACTCCAAAGTCCACGTTTGTCTTGAGACACCGGGCTGGAAGCAGTCTTTCTCAGACACAGCGGGGCACCCAGCTGACTATGGTCCTTTCCCATGTTACACCATCAAGTCTCTCAAATGTAAACAAACATGTGAACAAACAGAAAACATTCAGATCTGAAAATCAGCTCTCAAAGCTAGAGCTAGTTGCAGAAGGGGACTTGCATGTTTAGCATTCTTAGCAGTTTAGGCCCATGAGCTCTTTCATTTGGGTATGTTTAGAATGTGATCGAGGTTACGGCCTCAATCCCTGCATGGGCCAGTTATGTTTGCCCTGTGATATGGGGTCTGTCTGTGGCCCTGACTCCAGTTTGCCTCTAAATACAAGGATGCATGCAAATTGCCTAACATATCACAGGTGCTTAGCAAATGTGCATCCTTTCCCCATCCAGCAAATCTGCGTTTCGTAAGGAACGGATGAAGAGAGCCAGTGAACAGGTAGGATCCATTCTCATTGCTGGAAAGGCAACTCAAATGGTATGTTAATGATGGGCTAGGCTTTGGTGTTTCTTCCAGAACATATGCTTAATGAAGGCAGGGGTATTTTTTGCCATTTTTACTAATCTGCTATATACTTAGTGCCTGGCCCTTGTATATTTTGAAAAAAACAAATGTGACTAGAGCTCTAGACTAAGAGTCTCATGGACATGGGTTCAAGTTCCAGTTTTGCCACTTGCTTGCCTTTGAGCAAATCTCTTCTCTAAATTTCTTCACTTGTAATGGGAAAAAAAATGTTAGCTTTTTGTGCATCTTTTGGGGCTTCGGGCCAGGTACATAGCTATTTCACTTAAAATTTTTGGTAATCATGATTTATGAGATATTACTGTGTGTTGAATATTACATTGGGTATAATGTAAGCATTAGCTCATTGATCTACTCAAAAGCCATGAGGCTCAGGGACGTGGCATACCTCACCCAAGGTCACATACATAAAAGTGGCAGAGCTGTCTGACTCCAAAGCCTGGACTTTCTTCCGTTCCCCTAAAGTGTAAATTATTAAAGGGTAGAGAGACTTGCCTTATGTGTGGTCTTTAAGAGCATCCATGCATTTAATAGCACTTGATGGGGTCTCAAAAGGACATACCCCTAAAATGCATGTAGAGCTCACCCATCCACATATTATTTATTAATCTATTATCGCAGGTCTGACTCTCCATACACAAACTCATTCTCTTAACTTTCTATACCCCAACTTCGTTTTATATTCTGAGCCCACAGTCCTTCCTGGCTTCCTTCATGCTTTGCAGGTCATTTTGCAATTCTGGTGCCTTGAGCAGCACTGAGGAATTTGGGTAGGAGGTTTCTCATCTGGTCCCCTGTCAACTGTCCATATATGTTGCCTTTGAGCCATCCATGGTCTCTGTCCTCATAGACCGCCCCCCCGTTCCTGCCACCTCCATGCCCAGATGGAGCTGTATGAGAGCCCATCCTCTTGCACATACCTCAGCTGGGCCATAGCTCTTTCCTCTCCCACACTACTTATCCTCCCCCATCCCGTAGGTCTTATAGAGAAGCGAGGGGCTGGTCCTCTTGGCTCTAGTGAACCCCATACAGACCCTCTCTCGTACCTCCTTCCTTCTCTCCAGGGAATCCTCCTTTAGTCTGGGGGAAATCCTTTCCCTCCCAAGTTTCTTTGAGATTTTCTGCTTTACTTCTAAATCCACTAAGAGCTTAGGTCTTAGTAAAAACAAAACCAGGAAGACGTGGGCTACTGCCCTCTTGTTCGTTTCTATGTACCTTCCCTAAGGTAGTGGTCATGAGAAAGGGAAAATATATGATGATGAAGACGGGAAAAACCTTCTTTGTCTGTCAGAAGGGGAAGAGGGACCTAGTTTAGATAGAATGGTCAGAAAAGGCCTGTCTTAGAAGATGATATTTAAGGTAATATTTATGGGATGAAAAGGAGTCAACATGGCAAGAGAGGGGTGAACAGGATTTTCCAGGCAGAGGGACAGCATGTGCAAAGGTCCTGAGGCAGGAAACACTTTGGAATAGTCAAAGAACTGAAAGATTGCTAGCGTTGGCAGCAGCATAAGACGAGACTGGAAGTATGACTATGATGCTACCTCAAATAGCTGCTTTGGGACTAAGAGAAGACAGAAGTTGCAACCTCTTTAATGCTCTGGGAATTTAGAAGGGGGAAGTGGGTTTTGTGGTTGGATTATAAGTATCTCGGAACCTCAATATTCTATGATACAATGGTCCTTCTATCATGTTCTCCCCAGTGCAAGGAAATTAGGAGGGGCTGGCTTTAGGAGATGGTGAAAACATCATTCTCGGGTTCCTTCAGGGCTAAAACTCCTTGATGGTGGTCTGTTTCTGGGGAAGCATCTCGCAACACACTTTAAATCCCTTCATTGAGTCGTGACAACAAGGACCACTTCCCCTGCTTTCCTCTGCTTAGTTTGGAGGAGCCAGGACCAGTTTCTAGCAGTATAACCTCCAGCCATTACCTTTCATTCTTTCAGATACAATTTGGTGGAAAGATTTTTGCCTCCCTCTTTTAAACTCCCTGACTTCTCACCATCTTGCAAAAAGGCTTGGATTTCCATGGTTCTGTAGTTCTTTTAAGAGTTATAGTTTCAGGTTCTCAATTTATATGAGCTACAAAGACTAAAGCTCCAACTGGCTCTAGAATATTTTCTCATAATGTTGGCTATGTCATCAGACTGTACTTGTTCAGATCAAGGTTTAATTGAAGAGTTTGTAGAAGGCAATGGCTCTGCAGTCTCTGCTCTGAATTTTTCGAGGGCAGAGACAATGTGCCTGGCTTCTCTTCTTCCTACCCACTGTCCTCAGGCAGCCTGGGGCAGTTAGATGAAGGACTCGTGTAACTGTTTAAAGGGGACACTGTGTCTGAGACCTGGTTGGAGTCTTCAGTCCTGGCTGGAGGTTCATCCAACAAAGGCTTTCCTCATTCTTCCTCTATCTGACTCTCCCATGGGAGGTGTGCCAGTCTGCTCTCCCCTGGACATCATGGAAAACCTCTCTGCCCTTGGCTTGGGAGGACCATTTCTTCTTGGTTTACTTTTCTTTCTTGCCTTTGCTTAAGCAGTAAAGTCTGCCAAGTGGCCGGTGCCACCTGCAGGGCTTCTCAGTGTTATTTAAAGAACCAGACTCCTTTTCCATCATGGTCGTATTAACTTCCTAAGTCTGGATACATCCCCAGCTGCTTTCCTAGTAATCATCATGCACGTTTTCTGGAGTACGACATAAACTTCCAGGCAAGTGAGTCCCAAACAGTCCCTCTCAAATGGGCTTTTTTACAGAGCACTTGAAGGAGCATTGCATGGTCTGGTCGTAAGGAGGGCTCTTACTGGTTTGTGGTCTGGGCTTTCTTGGAACCACTTGCTGTATCTGTAACAGTGGCCCTGCCAGAGCCCTCAGCAAACACTCTTAGGATACCTTCTAAGTGAAATTCAGAGGACGTCCTGCTGCCATATAAATAGGCACATGAGTTACACATGGTGCCAAGTAAGTCAGTGTCACTTCTGGAAGTGAAAGAAAATGTGAATGATTATACTCGGTCACCAGGCATGAGGCAGGACTGTCTTCCACAAACTGGGACGTATGGTCCCCTTGCACAAGTCACCTGAATCCTTGTCAGCTATTCCTAAGTGTGATCTGCTTTTGCAGTTTCTGCACAGACATTCAGGGACAGGACATGTGGGTTCAAGTCCCGTCCCTACCTCACACCAGTTTATAGCCTCTGACATACCAATGAACCTTGCAAGCTCTGTATAAACTTTTCTCCTAGAGAAAAGTCTAGCAGTGTAGTGGATCCAAGAGGCGAGATGAAATTTACACTCCTAGTTGCCAGGAAATGGGGGAGTATAAACAATGAGTAAGAAATGGGCCATTCTAAACCAGTGGTTGTGTGTTGTGATATGGTGGTCTTAAGGCACTGGGGAACTGAGAGGAGAGACATCTATACCCAGCTGGGGAGAGAGTAGGAAAGGGGCAATGGGAAGAGAGGTGTTAAGGAAGGATTTCTGGATAGAAAGTGACCTATAAGACAAGCACTGAAGAATGACTAGGAGATTTTTAGGAAAAGCATCAGAGAAGGAAAAAAAAAAAGAGTAAGACACACAGAAGGGGCAGAGTTGACAAAAGCCAAGCTGCAAAAGAGGATGGCAGGTCTGATGAACTGCCAGTAGTTCAGAATGCCCATGGCATTGAATGTAACATCGAGGAAGCTTCTAGAACATATGTGAGAAAATGCTGGAAAAGAGGCAAGCAGGCACACATCCTGAAGGGCTTTGAAGGCCTTCCAAGGAAGGCTTGGATTCCATCCTAAGGGTGATGGGGAGCTTTGATACCCGTTCACGTGTGGCTCCCCCAGCAGAAAACAGAAACTCCATGGTGGCAGAGACCTGCCATCTTGTTCGCCACAGTGTTCTTAGGAGCCCTGTGCCTGGTACACAGCAGGTGCTTACTGTTGATACACGTGTGTCAAGAGAATGCGTAGATTGAAGGGAATTAAGCAGGGGGCTGAATCCAGCTTGTCTTTTAGAAATGTCACATAGATGCAGAGGGGAGAGTGAAAGTGAGAGGTGGGGACCCAGGGAATGAGAAATCAGGCAGCTGTTGCAGTCACCAAGAGCCAGCCTGGCAGGGGCTGGAGGGAACAGTCACCTTTTACCATGTGGATCTGCTAGTTTGGGGGAGAAGCATGCGTCCTGTCATATTCTGGAATTCATGCGTAAAGATCTGAGGGGTAATGGAGCTCCTCTGCAAAAGTACCTTTCCTCCTCAGGAGCATTGCGAACGTGTTGTTCAATACGCTCTTTGCAAATCCGGGGCGTCTTCTTCTTGAACAGGAGGCAGGAGGAAATCTGGTTAGTTTTGTGGGATGCTTTTTGGGAAATCCCAACACAAAGGACTACGGAGATGGATGAAACAGTGTGTCCTGAAATGCAGCACTGCAGAAAGAAGAATCTGAACAAAGGGTCAGTTCTGCATTGGGAATATTAGCCACAAAAGAATAATAACACATAAGGCTAAGTAAGTATGAGGAATCATCCCCAAAGCAAGAAAACTGGAGTGATTCAGGTCAAAACAGCATGTTTTCGAGGATGGCATAAAGGACAGCACAAAGCCGAGGACAAAGTTGCATCGTGGTTCCTGGTGTTCCCAGAAAGTCTGTCTTTCCATTATTTTATACTTTGGCCAAAGGCTCAGTAAGGAGAGTAGCCCGCCCTATGTGAGGTGCTAGACTGTGCAAAAATGTGTTCTCAGTTTTTCCCACTGAGATTAAACTTAGTACTTTCTAAATGGCTTTGTTAGGGTCTTGACTTATGGATGGTTGTAAGATCTTGTTTATTTATTCAGGAGAATTGACAGCAAGGCCAGTCTGAATTGCTGTAACAGCCTGAATTGGCTAATTGTTTAAATGACACACGTGGAACATTTGTTCATTAATGTTTCAGGTATTTATCGGGCATCTACTAAGTGAAAGCCTAAAGCTGGGCGCTGGGAATCAAGAGTAAATGAAATAGATGCAGCCTCTCTGCTCAGGAAGCTTAGAGTCTAGAATGACAGATAAACAGTGATCACATGATCATCCAAATCAGTTTATAATTCAACCATGATCACTGCCACGAGAGAACAGTTCAGGGAGCAGGGACACTGAATGGCGTTTGTGGGCGGGGACGATGTTCAGAGAAGGCCACTGCAGTGAAATGACATTTCAGCCGACACATACAGTGAATCCAGTTAATAGGTAAGTTGGGGATGAACATTCACGGTCTGGCCGAGCTTGTTCCCATGAATAGGTGAGATGTGGTGGGAGGCACTGGTGTGTAAGCAAAGGGATCACAAAATGCTTAAACACGTGCCATCTTTAGCCAACTCAATAAGCACATCTTTACATTGTTGCTGTTCCTATGATTTTTCTTTGCTCAAGTTATATTACCAATTCCAGATTATTGACCATGAATTAATGGTCTTTTAGTTATTAATGCAGCCATTTTGTATTGAACTCCTGATTACCTACCATATATCAGCCATAGAACCTGCTTAGGATGTGCAGAGATGAATAAAACATTATCAGTGCCCTATAGAAGCTAATGTCCTAATCAGGGAGCTCTAATGTATAGAAATGTTTCCCAAAACTTCAATCAGCTGAGCACCCCCTGAACGCTATTCTCCATAACTAGGAAGTGACAGTACAAGCAATTATACTAAAAAATAAATGCTGCACAACTGCCTCCCTAATTGGCTGTGCTACTTGCAGAAGACTTCCTGTCTAAGGCATGCTCTCCATTTGTTCAAAATGGAGATCAAATGTGGGTGTGTGTATATATATATATATCTATATCTCTCTCTCTCTATATCTATCTGTATACACACACACACACACACACACACACACACACACACACACATATACATACATACATATATACAGGAGACCAATGCATTCCAAACTGAGACTGTCTCCTTGTTACAGTCAGGTCTGGAAGACGATTCTTCTTATGGAATAGCCCACACCCTTAAGAGTTGAAACTTCACCTGCTACATTCCGAATATCATACTATCTACCCAGAAGTATTTAAAGTAAACTACAAAGGGACTTACGCAGAGGAGACAAGTAGCACGGTGTTTGTAGAGGGGAGGATTTGTGTAAGGGATAAATAAGGATGGAGAGCCACGTTAAGGCATGTTTAGATTTTGGTTGTGTTGAGAGAATGGGCTGTGGTGGTGGCCAGGAGGGGAGATTGGGGAGGATAAAGAGTGCAATTCGTTCGTTGGTGGTTTTTAGCAGGCAAGTGACATAGTCCAAAGGAAAACTCCTTTCAGATTTGATGCTATGCCCCTTTGTTCAAGTCCAGCTCTCTCTTCCACACCATGAAGGTTGCATGACTAATGTGTCTGTTAGGGCTTTTTCGACGCAAGCAATAGGAACTAACTCTGGCTAACTTAATAGAATGGAATTTATTGGATGTATACAAGCCGTAGCTCACAGAATGGAAGGGAAAGCTGAAGAATGGGCCTTGGGAAGAGCAGAAACCATGGAAGCTGCGAGGACCCAGGAAGCAGGAACCAGTGGGCGCTCAGGTGGTCCTTCCAGGGTGTCAGCATCAGGTGACACCAACTGTCACCTGATGGTGACACCTGACAGGGAATGCCTGTCACCTGACAGGTATTCCCAACTGTCTTCTGCCCTGGTATTCAGGTGGCCAGAAGTGAGCTCTGAGTGGCCCACCTCCAGGTCAACAGAGGCCAGGGTATCTTGATCGAGAGTGATAGCAGGGCTTCTTGCCATGGGTGCGACAGTATATCTTCAATGGAAAATCAGAGTTCTGTTACCAAACAGGCACCATCAACTGGTATCCACTTTAATGGGCCAGCAAACTTTGGCCACGCCAACAGCCAATTCAGTTCACTCTGCTACAGACACTCCTTAGATCTGGACAACAGGGACCCCTGCTTGGGGTTTGTCAGAACCACCAAAATAAAGACCTTGTTTATTTGCTTGTTTTGGTTTTGTAAGGAAGCATTCTGGATGTCTGGTAATCAAATGGGCCTTATGGGTAAGAGGTGGGAAAGCTGGATGGAGCTTCCAGAGAATGTGGAATTAAGAGCACAGGTATATGGGGGGAGGGGGGAGAATAGACAGTCAGAAGCCAAGCCTGGGAAATGAGGGAGAATGTCAGTGCTTTAAGGTTGCCTGCCGCCAATCACCCAAACTGAGTTCCCCACGTGACTGAGCTGGTTGTCGCTTTCTGCTTGGATGGTGTAGTTCGGAAAGTCCTACAGGTCTGGAAATCCTCAGGCAGCAGAGGGAAACCTGTACACTCTGCTCCCTGAGGAGCTTGTCCAGGTGAGTCCCTATCCCAGGTGCGGGCAGATCTCGTCATCCCCAGGAATCCTGGCTCCTGGCTCGGCTTCCATCCTGCCCAATTCTTACCATCACTCAGGCTTACCAGTGGCCACTGAGGGGACAGACAGCATGACTCATTTAACCTCCAGGTCAAGAAGGTGGGTGTTGGAGAACAGGCTGGGGGCCCTGGGTGGACCTCGGTTTTAACTATTAAATGTTCAGACGTGGCGGGCATGGGGATCCATTTGCACTCCTGTCCTGGGCTCTGCAGATCTTATGATGAGATCTACTCTGACGACAGAGCACTTTGAGTGGGATTTCATGCAATGCTGTGATGATGTTGCAGAATTCTCATTGGAGCAACCATTCAGCATCACTCTTTGTTTTGACAGCACAGTAAAGCTCCTGAAGACACATGGGTGGCAAAGGGACAGTGGATTTTTGGAGGCATTGTGCTGGGGTGGATGTTTATTGGCATCATTTTGGCAGGTTCTGAAACCTTAGAACAGAAGGCATAAGGCTTTCATGTTCACACACACACACACACACACACACACACACACACACACACGCGCAAAATGAGACCAGGAAAAGCAGACCGCGTTTTAGGGTAAAGGAGGCTAATGCATTCTGAAATAGGCACTGCCATAAAGATTGCTCGCCTTTGAAAGCTAAAAGCACGATTTGAATCTTTTGTTTTTCTTCTAAGCACACATAAGCTACCGTTATTCTAAAATCCGGGCCAAATCAGAAATGCATTAAAAAGAAGGAAAACTGCATCAAATAGCACATAAAAGCCAATGTCTGATCTCCCAATTACTCCAGCAGGTTCTAGCCAGTACCTAATGCACACTGCTCTGGACTTGTATAAGAGCTGGGCTTGGCATCTTCCTGGCCATCTACAGCTCTGCTGCCAGCATGCTAGTGGCTTCTCTCAAAGTAGGAAGGAACGGGCCATCGAATCCTCATTCCTGC
>NW_006790015.1:3038009-3046312 GCF_000442215.2 Lipotes vexillifer
GGTCTTTTGCCCAAAGACAGTGGGATTTGTTTCAATTTCTAGGCAGGAGAACAACTGTTAATTTATGGTTAGAACATGGTTTTGGTCCTTAACCATCAGAAAACCCTTCATTGCATAAGGGCTCTGAGCTGTGCTTTATCTGCCTTTAGTTGCAGCCCTCCACTTGCTTCTGATGCTGGAAGATGGTAGGACTGCCGGGCTGTTTGACTGAATGTGGGTGATTGGTAGGTGGGAGTTTCTTACCCCTTTCCCTATAACCTTCTTACTAGTCAATGTGTTATAGAAAAGTAGACTTCAGACTGAATTCTGCTGCGTGTACAAAGATGTATAAGCAACCAGGCATAGAAACAGTCGAGAACCTGGGTCTATAATCTCACCCAAGTCCTTGCTTTCCGTCCTTATGTGTTCTAACAAGGACCTTGAGCAGAAGAAACAATTTTGACTCAGCTTAAATGTCACTTGCTCTGAGACACCTTCCTTGACTCTCCGCTTTCAAGTAGCTCCCTTTCCCCCCAGCCCGGTTACTGGGTGACTACCACATTTCACAGTTTTACTTCCTCCATATCACAGACCACTACTGAGCATCATTTATTTGCTCAGTTTTCCCCCTGCCTCTCCCCCTCCCCCAAGTAAGATCCATGACACCAGGACTTGCTGTCTTGTTTACTGTTGTAAACAGAGCCTGCACCGTGCCTGGCCCACGGTAGCCCTGAGTACATGTCTGTTGAATGAATGAAAGAACTCTTTCATGTTCATTCCTTTTGCTGATTTTACCGTCTGGGTATGACATAGAGTGTGACACTTTTCCACATCTTTTGGGAAAAGAGGTGAGCGCTATTTCAGCTGCACCGCTGGGGAGGTTAAAGCTCGAAAGTTATTTCATGATGTTTCCCACAATTGGAAGAATAGAACTGTAGATTTCCTACCAGCTCTCCCCCAAACAATGAGGTCCACAAAACACCAATCACCTGTCTGTGTTTGCGAACCTGCTAGACCATAAGCTCCTCCAGAGTAGGGACTGAGGCTTACTTATCTCTCTATTTCTAGTGCCTGGACTAGTACCCGGTGCTTAGTGGGGGCTCTGTAAACATTTTAAGTAATATTGGCTGCTTCTGTCCTCCTTCTGCCCCTGTGCCACCATGCTGCATCCTGGCTTCTGGGCTTGTCTCAGTATGTTTCCTGGACTCTTTTTTGTCAACAGGAATCTCGCTCAAGCTTGCTAAGGAGTAAATAAGCGGGGAGGGATGAATTGTTTCAAACCCTGAGAGTTCTGGAACAACCACAGTGAGACCAGGGCTCTACCAATGTCATCAGGATTGGTTTTGCTTTATTTCCGCCTCTCTGTGTTCGACAGGTCCACCCCATGCGGGGGTCCTCTTCCTCACAGCCAACAGACCCGCAGAGAGAGGAGTTTTCGTTCCCTAGTGTTTCAGGAAGACTATTTGAGATTGGCCTAACTCATCACACTCTTTCCTGACCAGTTATGGCTCCCTAGCACCTGGAATGTTCCAACTGGCCAAGCTTGGATCACATGCCCACTTCTGGAGTTGGGGGCGGGGTGAAGCCCACTTTACAAACCAGCAAGAGAGCAAGGAAGGGATGGGGTGTTCCGAAAGAAAAACTGAGATGCTATTTCCAAACATGTGGATGCAGGAGACCAAAAACCTGCAAGTGTCTTCTTGTCTACCAACCTCCTTCATCCTGAACTCTGTCTTAGACACAAAGGTATCCCTATCTCGTCTAATAAATTAATCTACATAATCAACTTTTCGGAAGAAGCCACCCCTTCATTTACAAGTGAGCTTTTTTTTTTTAATCATTGCTTCCTGGAGAGAATGTTCTCACCTACGTTTCTAACCTTCGGTTCCCAAGCACCAATCAGGAAATGTACCAGGGGGAGTTGTCTCAGAATCTGCTGGGGCACTTTTCAAAACACAGATTCTCATAGAGATGAACTTATTTGCAAAGCAGAAATAGAGTCACAGATATAGAGGACAAACTTATGGTTAACAAACGTAAGGTTATGGGAAGAGAGGGTGGGATGAATTGGGAGATTGGGGCTGACATATATACACAACTATGTATAAAATAGATAACTAATGAGAACCTACTAGGTAGCACAGGGAACTCTGCTCAATGCTCTGTGGTGACCTAAATGGGAAGGAAATCAAAAAAGAGGGGATATATGTATCCGCATGACTGATTCACTTTGCTATACGGCAGCAACTAGCACAACATTGTAAAACAACTATACTCCAATAAAAATTAATAAAAAAAGAAAACTCAAAATAAAAAGAAACTAACGCAACATTGCAAAGCACCTGTACTCCAATCAAAATTAACAAAAACAGAAACAAAACAAAAAGACCCCCGCAGATTCTCAGACCACACCCCAAAAGAGTTTATGGAAGTCTGTAGCGGGGTCAGGGATGTGCATTTGTAAAAATCTCATCAGAGGATTTGAACATGCAACCAGGTTAGGAAACCATTGGCTTAATCCGTTGGTGAATTTTTGTGGCTGAGCCGCGTGGAAGGGTGGTATCATGGCTGGCTGGTGGGAGAGAAACTTGAGGGTTTCACGGACTTCCGCTGCCCTCTGTTATAGCTGCTGTTGTAAATGCAGCTGTCTTTCTTCACCATAGGGAACAAGTCTTGCTCTGACCACCTTCATCAAGGTTTTGTGTCTGATGAGAAATAGAAAAGTGAGAAGTTGCTGAGTTCTCATCCAGCGTCTTCCACTAATTGTCCACTAATGGTTTTCATTATTGACCCAGGAGCTGTTTCGGGTCAATAGGGCAGAATAGGACAGACTAAGTAGATCTGTAGCTTCACGAGATCATGCATCTTCCTCAGTTAAGTGTGGGGACGGACAGCTTGTGTCCCAGGCGTGTAAAGTGGAATAAATACACGATGTTGGTAGAAGTGTTCCATGATGAAAACTGCTCGTCCTGTAATCACATCTCCTGAAACTAACTCTGTTATCTCTTAGAAGAGAATGGTGAGAGGTCTTTGGATCTGGATTTCATGCACAGTGCCCTGGGCCCTGGAAAGCTTTTACTCAAGCTATAGAAGTAAGACCTGTTTACTTCCAAACTGATGTAATTACAAATAGCAAGTCATATCTACTGTACAAATAAAGCCAAATGATAGTGATGTTGTTTGGGGCTGTGTCTGCGTTACTTGGAAGATTTAGGGGGCTTTCGGAGAGGCTGCAGACCTAATTACAATAGGGGAAACTTTGAAACCCTCATGTTTTCAGCCTAGCATACCTCATCTTTTTAAATCTCTCACTTTTATTTCTGAAAAATGTTCCTTGGGGTTTCTGAAGGGCAGGAGCTGTTTAGGAGGAAGGAAGGAGAACCTTTTCAGGGTTTACTACAACTTCCTGTTTATTCCTTATCAACCGCAGACCAAAGCCATCCTTAAGAGAAAGCTGGGGAACGCCATAGAAGTTTCCATCTCCTGTTGCTCTTCTCACGGGGGATGAAGAAGGGACAGAGGAGGGAAGAGAGGTGCAAAATGCCAGGAAGGGATTCGATTATTTTTTCTTTGCTTATTTTGAAACCTGAACAAAAGCTGTACCTCTTTGCTCGTTGCAGAAACAGCCTTATATTCATAAGGAATTTCACAAATCATACAGAAAGGAAAAGCATTTGAATATACCCTAATCAGAAAGGTATCAGAAATTCAGTAGTGGTGAGATATCAGTGTTTCATTGACAGGGATAATTTGATGGCAGAGAAGCGGTGCAGAGTTAGTAAGGCAAGATGTTAGGATTTAACGGTGAGGATTTAACGTTAAAATGACGCCTCCTTCCCCCGCCCACTGTAAAAAGTCATTCCTATAGCTCTTTGGCTACTATTATTAATAATAGAAACAATGTTTGATATTAGGCATCATCAATAATTGTGAACTCACCGTATATATGTGCTTGTTCAAAAGGCCATACATTTTTTTACACGTCTCTCTCACTTTTGAGGCCATGGGCTGCGCAGATTATTTTAACACATTTGGTTAATAGCACCGATGTGCTACTGAACCATGTTAGATTCACCTAAACCATGAAAACAGCCATGGCCCATATCTTATGTAAATGCTACAGATCCTCAGAGAGAGGTGTCACCATTCCATTGTACAGATGAGGGGGACAGAAGAACAGAGAGGTTAGGCAATCTGCCCGGGATCTCACAGCCACTCAGAGGTTGAGTCAGGAGTCAAACCAGCGTCCACCTGACTGCAGCCTGTGGGAAATTTCTGTTTTCCTGTGGTGATTTTCATAGACATGAACCCCACCATGCAAGAGCCCCGGGCTTTCTTTTTCTTGCAGGGCCAGATTGAAGCCCACATGTACAATCGTATAATAGAAAAAGACGTCAGGCACAAGGCAGTCATAGAAAAGGGACTCGGGACATAGAGTTTAATTGCAGGAGGCACTCTCACGTGCATTTAGAGGATCTCAGATGAGGCTAAACTGGGATCCACTCTCTGTTTTCAGAACTAGAAGTCAAGACTTCCCTGATGTCTGTGCTTCAGTCACCGTGCATTGGAGTTTGGGGGGATTGTTTGGCTGAAGGATCAGGGAGAAGTTGCTGGGCTTGGCACACTGGCATACTTTCTGGGCTTTGCCAGACCCCGTGGATTCCAAGAGGGCCAACGGGTGCTGATTTACTCCTGCTAGGCAAAAGTCACTGCTTCTAAAGGCCCTTTTCCCACTGGGTGGAAGGCACTGGCAGGAGCCTTTCCTAATCAAGGTTGGTCCTGAATGTACATAGTTACTGTTCTGCAGGTCAGGGCAGGACGGGCTAAAGCACAGCGAATGATGGGGGATTAACACAATGGAGGAGAAAGGAGACTCCCACCCAAGTCTCCTGTGATTAACTCTGCAAAGGAATGCAGCTAGAACCACCACGTGTGAGAGGAGAGAGAGAGGAACTGATAATATTTTTAATACTTGCTGAAATCTGAGAACCCAAGACGGCAAGTTCACAAAGACTGGGGGACAGGAATGATTAAGTGTGTACATGTGAATAGAGCTGAAGAACTAAGCAGTGGCCACAAACTAGTGCATGGGAATAAATGTGTGCATGAGCTCTGTGTGGTCGGGAGCTAAGGACATTCGGAATCTTTACTATTTTATTTCATTTCCTTTCATTTCATTACATCTTTATTTATCTATCTATTTATTTATTTTGGCCAACCTTCCCAAAACAGAACAAAACACTTCTGCTGGCCCAATCCAGCCCGCAGGCCTCTGATGTGTCGCAGATCACCTTACCCCTAACATTTGTGGGGCCCAGGACAATAGTACAAATTAAGATCCATATACTCTGTCTAAATATTTAAAAGTTATCCATCAAGCTAACAAATTATTAAGTGCAATACATTGCCATCCTCCTACCTTGCAGATGCACCTACATACTGACCTGGAAGAGCCAGGTTCTTACATAGGATTCTGGACTCTGCTGAGGTCTGCACTGGCTGGTGGCTACTTGGGGATGCAGGCTCCTGTCCCCAAGGCCTCCAGCTCCTGAGCTGCCAGGCCCTGGCCCTGGCTCTGTTCTGCCACACAACGAGCCTCCGGCATAGCATCTGGACATCCTAACCTGCAGCCCAAAGTCTGTCCACATCCTCTGCAAACCACCACCCTTCACCATCCTTCAGTCTGGGGGGTGGGGTGCAGGCATGCTGAGTCAGTGATGTGATCCTCTCCTGGGAATCAACTTGGGGAAGGGTGTGCCCCAGTCTTGGGAGGAAGCTTAGTGTCATTTGGCAGGAATTCTGATATCCTGGGCACTTGAAGGTCCGGACAGGTGGGGACTGCAGGCTCTGGGTGGGCACATGCCCACATGCCCTGTGGACTCTGCCTGTGGGAGGGCTCAGCCGGGGAAGGGCAAGATCAAGGTCCTCTATTGTGAGCAGCCCAGGGCAGGGCTGCTCTTCCAGGTCTAAGGGCAGAACTGGTCTCAAATGTCTTTGGGGCTTGTAGGCATTGATGAGATGTCTAGAAGAACCCCCAACCGCGTCTCGCAGCAGTGGACCGACACGTGGGGACTGCAGCTCCAGGCTAGTATCTGCTGCTGACTTCCTCTGTGTCTTTGGACACATTGCTTCTTTGTGTGTTACCAAATCCAAGCTCAGTCTGCTTGCCTCATGACAGGCCAATGATCGGGAGATGAGGTGTTGAGGCAAAGAATAGCAACTTTATTCAGAAAGGCAGGTGTCCGAGAAGCTGGCAGACTAATGTCCCAGAGTACCATCTTATAGGGGTCTGGATACCAGTTTCTTTCATAGAACAGAGAGGGAGAGAAGGTGAGAAAGTAAAGTAAAAAGGCCACAAGGCTTGCAAAACATCTCCTGGCTTGGCCAGCCTCAGTGAGGGGGTGTATTAATTTCTTCTTTTCTGCAGCCATTCACAGGTGGGCAGGGTCAGATTATCTCCCTGTGAGCTGAGGAGAGGCATTTTAGTTTAACATTCAGGCAGAGGGGCAGGGTTCCCTGAGGCAGGCCATTATGTGTGATTATAATAACAAAAAGAAAGAAAAGCAAAGGTTAAAGTAAAAGAAACAGATCCAACAAGGAGTCAGGCTTTGCTCTTCCCCGGTACATGTGGGCCTCAATTTTTCTCATCAATGAAATGAAGGTTTTGAATGAGGCCATCTGAAACATGCTTTGCCACCCCCTGAGAAGAAACACTTTTGCTTTCATTTGCATCGACTCATGATAAACTTTGATTTTGTGCAAAAGTTAGGAGGGGAAGTAATTTTAAATCTGCTATTTTATTTCTCATTTGACAGCAGTTTCCTCGTGTTTTTGGTCACTAAGGGGAAAAAAACGTTGGGGTGGGGGAGATGCCAGGAATGAAATAGTTGACGCACATTGCTAATTACTTGTGCCAAGTGGTTGTGTAATAGGTAATTTGAATATAAATCCCTTCTCTTTTTAGTGTAACACTTAACCGTGCGAATAACAAAAATCCTCAAATGCAGTCAGAGTTCATTTAAATGTTAGTTTTAATTTTTATTTACCACTTGGCTTCCCTGTTGAAATATATATGAGTCAAAGCAACCACAGCCTGGGTCCCTTCTGCTGCAGCTGGTGGAACTCACTCTTGTACTAATGGTTGTTTCCTGTAATTTATTTCTCCTGTGTATCACCTTTGTTGTGAGAGAGGAGAAAATGAATTTCTTTAGAAGTAGAATTAATCTACCTCTGCACACATCAAGGTACAGAAAATAAAACACCAGCAATACTCCTTGAGAATTTTGAAGCGTTGCAGATAAAGGTTGGGAACTGAATGTGAAGATGGTGGAAGGAATTTTGCACTTAAAAAATGATTTGGGTAAACCTTAACAAAAATAACCAAAGCTTTTGGACACAGGGAAGCTCAGAATGAAAATGGAAAGTTTCTTTACAAATGGTTGTTTTGCCCTTTCCCAGGGAGCAATTCTGTTGGAAAGTGACCCACCCAGGACAGATCTACACCAGGGCATCTCAGTCTTGGCATAAATGACATTTGGGCTGACTGGTTCTTTGCTGAGTGACTGCCCTGTGCATCGTAGGATGTTTAACAGGTCTCTGGACTCTACTTGCTAAACATCAGTAGTTCCATCTTTGGGGTTAAATTGTGCTCACCCAAATTCATATGTTAAAGTCTTAACTACTAGTATTGTCACCAATGACCCTTTCGAGTGGGGCCGCAACAAGAGTCCTCCTCACCGGTGTCACTAGCACCAATAAAATGAGACCCAGTTTGGTTCAGAAGCAAAGGAAAGCATTATTCTTTAATCAAAGATTAGAGAAGCATGAGCTCTAAAGCACCCGCTCTCCAGACAGGCGGTGGGTGGGGCTACTTTATAGGTTCTGGGCAGTGGGGAAGGGAGGGGGCAGAGTTCTTGCAGGGCGGGTGCAGCGGGGCTGCTCAGGGCTCCAGATCACAGTGCCTGGCGCAGCCTCTCTGCACACGGCCTGCCACTGCCGTCTTGAATTGCAGTGTTGTGTGCAGGGCTTCTGCACCTGGCCTGCCGAGCTGAGGTGTCCACGCAGCCGTTTGGTGCTAGGGACTCTGGTCTAAAGGGCCAGGTACAAGGCCTCTGCCCGGGCACCCTATGAGAAGTGACACCAGACTAAGCACAAAGGAGACAAAATGTTAGACTTTATTACCCAGATTTGATTTTTATTCCCCAAGAATTCTTAATGAGCTTTGCCGGTGACATATCCCTCCTTTGTCATTTGTCCTACTTATTCTCCGGGGGTGCTGAGGGGAGCTGAGGGCGCAGGTCCATCTTCGGTAACGGTTTCCTGCT
>NW_006790015.1:3046670-3056850 GCF_000442215.2 Lipotes vexillifer
GAGCGTGGGCGTCGTCGTAACCTGGGCAAAGGAGCAGACGTGCTCCCCAGCTGCCTTTAGAGCTGTGTGATGGTCACCAGGCCTGGGCCATTTCTCTAACCTTTTGGAGACAAGACAAAAAATGAAGGTATCTCGGTCTTGCCTGTGGGCGAGTGTGCCCTGATTTTGAGGCTCACTGCCAGGGCCTGGATCTCCCTGGTCACGCTTTGTTGTTTTTCTGTCATTTTTCAGAAGAGAAGCTTCAGGTCAGAAAGAGGTTCACACGAGTAGTCAGGGGTCTATTGCCCCTGGTTGTCTGGAGTCTGGGCCCCCCTTCACTAGAGTGTGGTGCACGCATGGAGCCACCCCCTGCATCTTCAGGGCAGAATGGGTGCTAGAGATCAAGGACTGGGGTGTGTTCCACTTAGGGGTGAGCTGGGCTTTCAGGCTGCCAGTTTTTCAGGTTTTTAGGTTCACCCAGGCTCCTGGCCAGAAAGGGTGGAGAGCCAGGTCTGTAGATGTGCGCATCCTTATTCTGTGAGAGCGTTCCTGGTTTCTCCTACCTGGAGGGCACACTTGAGCTGTTCCATTTCAAGGGGGCTAAGTTGCCCCTTCTCTCGTGGGTGAGGAATGGGGATCTACCATACGTAAGTTCAAATGCTTTTAACTTGAACTTATCCCTTGGGGATAACCACGTGTGGAGGAGGGCAGTGAGAAGCAACTTAACTCAGTTTTGTTGAGTTCCCTGACATAGCTTGGCTAAGGCCCATTTCAAGATCTGATGGGTTCTCTCTACTTTCTCCAATGATTGGGGTCTCCAGGCTGAGTACCAGGTCCAGTTTAGGCCCAGGACGCATGCTATCCCCTTTGTCACTTGAGACACAAATGTTGGACCACTGTTGCTTTGCAGGGATCCTGGGAGCCCAGACCTGGGGATTATTTGAGTCATGCCTTAGCCACTTCAGCTGCTCTTTCAGTTCTATCAGGAAATACTTCTATCCACCCAGAAAATGTGTCTACCAGCACCAAGAGCTATCTGAAATTACCCGGTTACCTCGGCATGATAGTGAGATCAATCTGTCAGGCTTCTCCAGGGTGTGTCCTTCTGGTCTGAATAGGCCTTATCTGGGGGCCTCTGGAGGCATCTGGTGCTGGGATTGTTCATTGTGTAAATGGGGGCACGCCTTGACTATCCCACTGATTGTTCTTTTCATGCCAGGAGTCACCATGACCTCAAGTAACCAATTATATAGGGCTTTCCTCCTGTAGTGAGTTCCTTGATAAGCCTCCCTGATGGCTTGACAAGCTGCATTTCAGGAAAATGTATCGCTCATGTTCATTCACTAGCCACCCATGGCCTCCCAGATCTCTAGCAAAGCCCATTTTGGGGCTTTGTCTAATTCTTCCTTTGTGTCAGTTGGGCAATAATTGGATGGATCTGGCCTTCAAGGTTTGAGGGGTAGTTGCCAAGTTACTGGTTCTAGGGCCACCCTTTTGGCAGTTGTGTCCACCTTATTCTTTCCCTTTATTACCTCTGCACCCCCTTTTGGTGACCCCTACAGTGAAACACTGCCATCTCTTTTGGAAGCTGTACTGCTCCTAAGAGCTTCAGTATGCTTAAGCCATGTTTCACCCGTTTATTCTCCAGGGTAAGCATACCTTTTTCCTCCCGTGTGCATGTAGAATGGCATATGCATACCGGGAGTCTGTATAAACACAGAAGATCTCCCCTTTCCTGAGGCAACTCAGGTGAGGGCTATCAGCGTCACCTTTGGGGCCAAAATCCTTGGGGGTAGGCTTCTTGCTTCTATGACTTGGGTCTGGGAGGTTACTGTGTATCCCGCCAGCCTTTTTCCCGCATAAAACCGCTCCCTTCCGTGGACCATTCTTCAGCATTTGGGAGAGGCTCCTTCCTAGGTTGGGGTGACTGGAATACATCGTGGTTTCTCTACCGTCATGCTCCAGGGGCCCTGTTTCTGTGGGTAGCATTTAATCTTCCTATGTAGTACAGCCTGGCCCCAATACCAGCTGGGAGATGGAGAAAGTTGGCCCGTCAGTGGGTCTCTAGATCACAGCACCACTTAACAATTGGACCGCTGTACCAGAGACAAAAGAAATGGGATGAAATTCTCTACGTGCGGCTTTTTATGGCCTTATATCGGAACGAAGTTCTTCAAGAGGGAGGTGGGGGCTCCTCCCCTGAGGTAATATCAGTCCTTGACTCTCCCCTGAGGGCCTTCCTCATCTCCTCCGTCACCCCACTCCTATGTTCCCTCCATACCCCCCTTTCTTCATATGTACTGATTTGGGCAACAGGCCCAAAGGGCCTCTCCACACCAGCCCCCTCTTCCGGAACCTAGTCCAGCTACTACGTAAAGCAGGACTAATTACGAGCCAGGGTCCAACAACCTACCAGGAAAAGTACTCCCTTCGAGGCAGGTCCCCGATAGAGAAGGAGGCCTCAAGCAGACACGTGTCCCATTTACCACCTGTGTAACCGAAAAGTCATAGTAAGGGGTTGAGGGAAGATCCGGAGGGGTTCCTGAATCTGATTAGGGGAACGTTTCAGACCCATGATGCCGCCTGGGCTGACATCCAGAGCCTCCTCAATGTACTCTTAATGGGGGAAGAAAAGGCCACAGCCTTTTCAAAAGCCTGAGAGGAAGCAGACAGAGAAAACAGGAACAATGAAGGTCATGCTATTTTCAGACCAGGGAATCAAGTGGTCCCAGATAAGGAACACAACTGGGACCACTGAGACAATGGAGAAGCGGGTGGAAGACAGAGGCTGACCCATTATAAAAATATGATCCTGAAGGGAATTCAGGCAGCAGGAAAGAAACTTGTCAGCTGGAACAAAAGAAAGGAAATCAACCAGGAGCCAAGAGAAAAACGCTTTGGCATTCCTACAGCACCTCAGGAAATGCCTCTGAATCTATACCATCACTGACCCTGAGTCATTAGAAGGGGATGCAATCCTGAGGTCGTATTTCATTTCCCAAAGTGCCCCTGACATTAGGCATAAACTTCAGAAACTATAAATAGAACCAGATACCTCTACCTCTCACCTGGTCAAGTGTCCATACTGGATGTTTAAGAGCCAAGACGTAGAGGAGGAAAGGTCAGAGGATTAAAAAAGCCCAGAGGCAAGCCCACCTACTGGCTGTTGTCCTCCAATGTCAACCTGTCAGTGGGGGAATCTGGACTAACCAACCCCCCACGGAGACTCTTAACTCCAGTGAGTGACCCACGGCCCCCACTGAGGGATAGCAAGCCAAGGAAACTAGCACCCAATCAGTGCACCATATGCAAATAAGAGGGACACTAGAAGAGAGAATGCCCTCCCTGCCCCCGATGATAGGGCGATAGAAATGACAGATAGCGAGCCACTGCCCTCAAAGGCAGATGGTCCAAACAGATGAAGAATGATGGGACCAGGGGGCTCCTAAACTGGCACTGCAGTTGATCCCCAAGGAGACCCGGGTGACGTTGGATGTGGGGGGAAAGCCTGTCAAATTCTCAGCCGACACTGGTGCCACTTAACTCGGTTCTGAACAACAGATCAGGCGAACTCAGTCACAAGAGTTGTAAAATAATGGGGTATCAGGGAAGGGCCAGAACGGGCATTTGTAGAGCCATTAGAATGTAAATTGGATGAACACACACTCACCCATTCATTCCTTCTTGTATATTCCCGAATGCCCTACACCCCTGACAGGAAGAGAGATGTTACATAAATTGGGAGCTGCTAATCCACCTAATGGGAGACAGACTGGAGACTGGCATTCCCCTAGACAAAGGGCAGAAGATGAGAGTGTTAATGGCTGAGGACAAACCTCCCTGGGGCAGAGCAAATCGACCTTTCCGGATCGCAGTGCCCGGTGCTGCATCTGTGCACCTGGCCCACTGCCACCATCTTGAATTGAGGTGTTGGATGCAGCCCTTTTTGCACACGGCCCGTGAGTGGAGGTGTCTTCACAGCCGTTTCGCACTGGGAACTCTGGTCCGAAGGGCCAGGTGCCAGGGCTCTGGACACGGCCCCCTGTGAGCAAGTGAAACTAGACTAAGCACAAAGGAAAAAAAAACATTAGACTTATTAGCCAGATTCTCTTTATTTCTTAGGAATTGTTAATGGGCTTTGCTGGTGACAGTGTCACTTCTAGAATGTGACCTTATTTAGAAACAGGTTCTTTGCAGATGTGATTAGTTAAGGTGGGGTCACTGGGGGTAAGCCCTAATCCACAAGTTTTCACAACTTGTAATTATATGTTTGTCTTTGTAGTTATTTCCTTCTCCCACTAGATGTGAGCTCCGTTCATGGCAAACAGCAGGTATTCAGTAAGTATTTGTTGAGAGACCTTGGACAAGTCATTTATCATTTCTGAACCTCAGTTTCCCAATCTGGAAAATAGAAATATTAGTGATACCTACTTCATTGATGATTGTGAGAATTAAGTGAAATACTATATATGCAGCATGAGGCATATCACGGTGCATGATAAATGCGGACCTGAATATTTTCTACTTGACTCCTTTCCTGGAGCCTTCTTAAAAGCCTCAGTGGCACATAGTGCTTTGGGTACACATACCTGCTCTGAATCTTGGCTCAGCACATAGCCAGCTTGTATAACTTGTTTTGACAACCCCAGGTAACGATTTGTCATTAAGAGCTACAGTTGAAATTTGACCTCCCCAGAGAAGTTTCCATGGTTTCTAAGACCTCATCACTAAACAGCCCTGAAGGTATAGAAAGAACCTTCCCTGAAATTGCCATTAAGGCCATACTTGTCACCCTGGGAAAAGCTAATGGACAGAAACATATTGATGTGTTAACAGTTTGAGACTTTTCCCCTAAGAAAACCTTTTAGCTAGTGAGGGTTCATTCACCTTAATTAAAAATTATCCAGTGGATACGTCTCTCTCCATCACTCTGTGGGCACACGCAGAGTTTTTTGTTTTTTTTTTTTTCGGGAAATTAAATTTAAAAACTCATCCTTGTTCAAATAAATCCTTTGTTTGCTTTATTAAGCAGAAAAGCCTGCTGGACATTAGTTGTCAATTAAATGTGGGTGTTAATTAAAATGGCTATGTCCAAGCACTCCTCAGTATCAATCTGCCACTTGGGGTCCCATTGTTGAAGATGGTCCTGAATTGCAAAACATTATGCATGACATGACCACTTGGTACCTCCCTGGGACACAAGAAAGTAGACTTAAGATTAAGTCTGCTATATAAATATTGCACAGCTCTTTATTTTTCCCCCAAATGGTGAGACACATTCTTCGTATGATTTAAACTAGGGTCATGCCGCCTGGAGGGGTGGGATAGGGAGGGGGGGAGGGAGGGAGACACAAGAGAGAAGAGATATGGGAACATATGTATGTATATAACTGATTCATTTCGTTGTAAAGCAGAAACTAACGCACCATTGTAAAGAAATTATATTCCAATAAAGATGTTAAAAAAGAAAGAAAGAAAGAAACTAGGGTCATGGCCCATAGGTCAGATCCTGTCCTCTATTTATTTTTGTGTGATGCATGAGCTAAGAACAGTTTTACATTTTTAGATGGTCAAATATAATCAAAAGAATAATAATATTTCATGGCACATGAAAATTTTATGAAACTGAAATTTCAGTGTTCTTTTTTAATCGAAGTGTAGTTGATTTACAATGTTGTGTTAGTTTCAGGTGTACAGCAAAGTGGTTCAGTTATATATATATAACATATATACATTCTTGTTTGAGATTCTTTTCCATTATAGGTTATTACAAGATATTGTCTATAGTTCCCTGTGCTATACAGTGGGTCCTTGTTGTTTATCTATTTTATATATAGTAGTGTGTATCTATTCATCCTAAACTCCTAATTTATCCCTCCCCACCCCCTTTCCCCTTTGATAACCATTAGTTTGTTTTCTATATCTGTGAGTCTGTTTCTGTTTTGTAAATAAGTTCATTTGTATCATATTTTAGATTCCACATATAAGTGATGTCGTGTGCTATTTGTCTTTCTCTGATTTACTTCACTTAGTATGATAATCCCTAGGTCCATTTCAGGGTTCATTTTTTATTTTCTAAATTTTTTTTAAACATTTTTTTAAAATTAATTAATTGATTTTTGGCTGCACCGGGTCTTCATTGCTGCGCGTGGGCTTTTTCTAGTTGCGGTGAGGGGGGGGCTACTCTTCGTTGCAGTGTGCGGGCTTCTCATTGCGGTGGCTTCTCTTGTTGCGGAGCAGGGGCTCTAGGCGCGCGGGCTTCAGCAGTTGCGGCACATGGGCTCAGCAGTTGTGGCTTGCGGGCTCTAGAGTGCAGGCTCAGTAGTTGTGGCACACAGGCTTGCTCCGCGGCACGTGGGATCTTTCCGGACCAGGGTTCGAACCCGTGTCCCCTGCATTGGCAGATGGATTCTTAACCACTGTGCCACCAGGGAAATCCCCATCTCAGCGTTCTTGAATAAAGTTTTATTGGTACACAGACACAACCATCCATTTACTTGTTGTCTATGGCCATCCCTGATTTAAATAATCACTGTGACACTGAAGCTTGACTTGAGGACACACACACACATACACACACATGCACACTCTGTCCCTTCTCCCAGCATCTCTCCAGTAGGGCTGCCTTGACACCAAGCATTCCCTGGCGCATTTATCCCTTGGAATCTGATGATCTGATTTATCCCTTGGAATCTGATGATTTATCATCAAGAATGTAAACCCATCTGTGGTCTTGTGAGCAGTGAGCTCTATACATTGAAGCTGCTGCTCAAGGTAAAGCTCGCTGCTCAAGGTGTTCTGGGAATCAGCTTCTACCTCTTAGAGATGTGTTAACTCTCACAGTCTCTTCTCACATGCCGTCATCCTGGAGGAGGAGAAAACCAGCATTGCCTCCAGGCAGCCCAGGAAAGGGGACATGAGAATCTGGAAGGCAAGACATGCTGGCTATGGGGAAATGAGAGTGAACACCCCTCCTTGTTGTCCTACAAGAAAGGCCAGATCTGCCTTCTTACACAACTTTCCTGAGACCCAAGTCAACCCTTGACCGCATCCCATGGAGAGTTAATGGTGTGTGCTGCCAGCGGTGCGGGGGAGGGCGGGAAACAAAACTGCAGTGAGTCCATGGTAACTGAATCTTAGGGCCAACTCCGAGCAACCTGGGAAGCAGGTGGTGTGTCTTTTTGCTAAACCCCCATACCTTGGAGCTGCTCATCCTAAGCACCCTGCTTCTTCTTGTGCTTCTCTGGCTGACCTGAGGTTCCCTGCCACCTTTAAAGACACTGAAGTTCTCCCCAGGGGACCAAACCAAATCACCCTCACCCTTCAGTGGCCTCCTGCTGCTCCTAAGCCACCCAGGATCTCCGTGCCTTTGTTTTCATGCATATAGAATTTTCTCATAGGTATCAATTTGTCATAGCCATGTGACAACAAAACATCGATGGGTAGGTGATAGATACATTTTAGTATAAAACAAATGTGGAAAGCAATATACTTGAGACATTAGGTGAGTGTGCTCTGGAATCAGCAACCTAGAATCAAATTCTAGCTCTGTTATCTGCCAGCTGTAAGTCTTTGGCAAGTTCACCATCTCTCAGAAACTCAGTTGTCTTTTCTTAAAAATGGGATGATGAACGTTTGATAGAATGGCTTTGAAGAATAAGCGATTTTGAGTAACTTCCTAGCTCAGTGTCCAGCTCAGAGTTAGTGGTCTGTAAGTCAGTGGGACATGATAATAGTGCTATTGTACTTTGAGGTAACTATGAGCTTTTCTATGAATTTGACCTGGAGCGTGAAGCGTCTGAACGACTTAGACCTAGGAAGGTTACAGGAGCCATCTCTGCCCTTCCCTGGAAATACATCCATGTGTAAACATACACAGATATTGGTCTCTAGCTTCAAAGACCTTCCTCCGAGCCCAGTGTGATTGAAATGGCAGCTTTATTTATTTACTTAATGCCATGGTCTCACAGCATTGCTGGGGACTGACGTTGACCCAGATGTTGTTTTTAGCCTTGTTTCTCTTTTTCCTTCATCTTCATGAAATCAAGCAGTCCTCCCACACTTTCTTTCATTTAGCAAATATATATCAGTCACTCACTGTGTGTCAGATTATACTAGGACCTGTCAGCAAAACAGACAAGGTCTGTTCCACAGTCCAGTTGGAAGCAGACAGGCATTAATCAAATCATCACACACAGATTTACATTTTTAAAGACCCATCTGGCTGCAGTGAGGAGTTTGGTAGAAGGAGATTGGTTTGATGGAATCAGGGAGACCCATGAGGAGGCTAACAGCCCCTTGGGAACCAGATGATGGTGGGTCAGACAGGAGGTGTGCTGTAGGATGGAAGGAAGTGGACGTGTTAAGGAGTGATCAGAAGGTAAAGTCAAGACGACCGGGTCAGGGATTGGGTGTGGAGATGGAGGTGGTCAGGAGTGACCCTCTGGCTTCTAGCTGTGGCCCTGCAGAGAGAGAACTCCAGAAGAAGTCCAGGTTGTGAGCAGAAGACATGCATTCCGTTTGGATACCCGGGTGGGGTGCCGGTCAGATGTTAGCTATATGGGCCTCAGAGGAATTCTCCCTGCTGTTTGGCATGTTCAACCTGACCACTTACAGTGGAAAAATGCATCCCTAAATCTCCTGCCCACATATGTGCACACATGCACAGGTTACAGTTGTCCTTCAGATAAACATCATGAAAAAAAAGCAATCATTGCCTGCTCTGTGGTAGCACGTGATGTTGGGATCGGCTGTCATAGAGCAAGTACATTTGATCCCTACAAGAAAGGAAAGTTTTCCTGGAATCTCTGAATCTCTGAGGTGTCTTCTTAGCCTCTGAGGTGATCCCTGGGTTCTTTGATTCAAAGATTCCGAATACTTCCACTGCACTATTATTCCCTGAGCAAAACAGTCACACTGAGAATGCCCTTGGGTTTGCTGTCATGTCAGAATAAGTCCGTTCATTTCTGAGAACCACAGTGGTTCATATCTACTAAGTTATTTTGCTCTCACTGTAATTAGGCAATTCTTAGCAGACTGGACTATGATTTTTTGGTTCACTTTTATTGAGGTATAATTTACATACAATAAATCAGTCAGTTTTAAGTGAGTTTTAACAACGTATATAGTCTTGTAACCGCCAGCACACTGGTGATATAGAACACTCCATCACCCCAATGAGTTTTCTCAGGCCCCTTTACAGTCAACCCCTTCTCACCAGTCCCTGATCACTGGCAGCCCTTGACCTGCTTCTTATCCCTATAGTTTTGCCTGTTCTAGAATGTTATATCATTGAAATCACTCCATAAGTAAAGTTTTCTGTCTCACTTCTTTCATTCAACATAGTGCTTTTGAGAGTCATCCGTGTTGTTGCATGAATCAGTAGTCTGTTCCTTTTTATTGCTAAGTAACATTCCATTGTATGGTTATATCACAATTCACAACTGATGGGCATTTGGGTTCTTTCCAGTTTTAGGCAAAATTATGATTAAAGCTGCTATTGATGTTCACATACAAGTCTGTGTGTGGAATTTCATTTCTCTGTAATAAATACCTAGGGGTGAAATTACTGACTCATAAGGTAAGTTTGTGTGACTTTAGGAGAAACTCTCAAACTGTTTTCCAAAGGAGTTATAACACTTTATATTCTCGCTCAGCAATATATGAAGATTTCAGTTTTTCCACATCCTCTCCAATACTTTTTATTTATGGCCATTCCACAGGGTATAAAGTAGCATCTCACAGTGGCTTTAATTTGCATTATCCTTGTGATTATTTAGGTTGAACGTATTTTCATGTTCTTATTTGCCGTCTTCTATACACTTTGGTGAAGTGTCTGTCCAGATCTTTAACTAGCTAAATTTTTTATTTACTTACTATTTTTAAACCGTAAAATTGAATTTTAAGAGGTCTTCATACATTCCAGATACAAATTCTTTATCAAATTTGTTTTGTAAATATTTTCTCCCAGTCTGTGGCTTGCCGTTTCATTTTCTGACCGGTGTCATTTTTTAGGTTTTATCTATTTATTAAATTTTTTTTAAAGTTTAAATTGTGGTAAAATACACATAATGTAAAATTTACTCTCTTAACCATTTTTTTTTTTCAAAATTCCACAAAGAAAATTATTCATAAGTCAATTCAGGCATTCATTCATTCATTCTTTTTTTTTTTTTTTTTTTCCAGTCCTGGCTTTTTTTTT
>NW_006790015.1:3056860-3074528 GCF_000442215.2 Lipotes vexillifer
TTTTTCTTTTTTCACACACACACACACACACACACACACACACACACACACTGTATTTTATTTTTACAAGAGATAAATAAACTGACACCAAGCGTTGTAAATGGATGACCACAACAAAAGCAACAATGATTGCAATTACCAAACACGAAACACTCTTGATACTATGTCATAATATTGACATTCAGTCCAGTAATCCTCCACTGTAACAGCTCCCTTACTTTGCAGTGAAAATTGATTTGTGTCTTTTTTGCCTCTGAGTCCTTGTGGGATTTTTTTTTTTATTCATACAGAAAGTCACAAAAATTATAATCATCCTCATCAGTTCACTCAGTCCCATGTAATTAATTATTTTTCATCTTGATCTTTTGTCAGCACTTTTGTGGATTCATCAGTTTTCCATTAGAGTTCTGAAAATGCTTATTCATTCAGTTCAGCCGTATAGTCAGTTACCAGAAACCTGTACTTGTCAGAGTCTTCTCCATGAATTCCCTGAAGATGAAACCCTTTTATAGGAACATTTTTGTGAAAGCATCAGAGTACACCCAGAACTGCCTGTAAATGACAAAAGATTTAAAAATGACCATGGTTAAAGATTTGATGAAAGTTCATATAATGCAATCGACAAGGAAACTTAGTTATTTCTGAGATATATATTTTAAAGTAATAACTAGAATTATGACTTATAACATTATACCAGAATATATAAGACTTTTAGAAATTTCATGTAATGTCTGAAACATTTATATTAACATATTTCCATACAAATAACCCAAAGAAAGTTTAGTATTAGTTGTTTTCTTTGTTTGTTTGTTTGTTTTTTTATACTGCAGGTTCTTATTAGGCATCGATTCTATACACATCAGTGTATACATGTCAATCCCAATCGCCCAATTCAGCACACCACCATCCCCACACCCCTGCGGCTTTCCCCCCTTGATGTCCATACGTTTGTTCTCCACATCCGTGTCTCAACTTCTGCCCTGCCGTCTGGTTCATCTGTACCATTTTTCTAGGTTCCACATACATGCGTTAATATACGATATTTGTTTTTCTCTTTCTGACTTACTTCACTCTGTATGACAGTCTCTAGATCCATCCACGTCTCAACAAATGACTCAATTTCGTTCTTTTTAATGGCTGAATAATATTCCATTGTATATATGTACGACTTCTTCTTTATCCATTCATCTGTCGATGGGCATTTAGGTTGCTTCCATGAGCTGGGTATTGTAAATAGTGCAGCAATGAACATTGGGGTGCATGTGTCTTTTTGAATTATGGTTTTCCCTGGGTATATGCCCAGCAGTGGGAATGCTGGATCATATGGTAATTCTGTTTTTAGTTTTTTAAGGAACCTCCATACTGTTCTCCATAGTGGCTGTATCAATTTACATTCCCACCAACAGTGCAAGAGGGTTCCCTTTTCTCTACACCCTCTCCAGCATTTGTTGTTTGTAGATTTTCTGATGATGCCCATTCTAACTGGTGTGAGGTGATACCTCATTGTAGTTTTGATTTGCATGTCTCTAATATTTAGTGATGTTGAGCAGCTTTTCATGTGCTTCTTGGCCATCTGTATGTCTTCTTTGGAGAAATGTCTATTTAGGTCTTCTGCCCATTTTTGGACTGGGTTGTTTGTTTCTTTAATATTGAGCTGCATGAGCTGTTTCTACATTTTGGAGATTAATCCTTTGTCCGTTGATTCATTTGCAAATATTATCTCCCATTCTGAGGATTTTCTTTTCGTCTTCCTTATGGTTTCCTTTGCCGTGAAAAGCTCTGAAGTTTCATTCGGTCCCATTTGTTTATTTTTGTTTTTATTTCCATTACTCTAGGAGGTGGATCAAAAAAGATCTTGCTGTGATTTATGTCAAAGAGTGCTCTTCCTATGTTTTCCTCTAAGAGTTTTATAGTGTCCAGTCTTACATGTAGGTCTCGAATTCATTTTGAGTTTATTATTGTGTATGGTTTTAGGGAGTGTTCTAATTTCGTTCTTTTACATGTAGCTGTCCAGTTTTCCCAGCAACACTTATTGAAGAGGCTGTCTTTTCCCCATTGTATATCTTTGCCTCCTTTGCCATAGATTAGTTGACCATAGGTGTGTGGGTTTACCTCTGGGCTTTCTATCTTGTTCCATTGATCTATGTTTCTGTTTTTGTGCCAGTCCCATATTGTCTTGATTACTGTAGCTTTGTAGTATAGTCTGAAGTCAGGGAGTCTGATTCCTCCAGCTCCGTTTTTCTCCCTCAAGAGTGCTTTGGCTATTCAGGGTCTTTTGTGTCTCCATACAAATTTTAAGATGACTTGTTCTAGTTCTGTAAAAAATGCCATTGGTAATTTGATACGGTTTGTACTGAATCTGTAGATTGCTTTGGGAAGTATAGTCATTTTCACAATATTGATTCTTCCAATCCAAGAACATGGTATATCTCTCCATCTGTTGGTTTCATCTTTAATTTCTTTCATGAGTGGCTTATAGATTTCTGCACACAGGTCTTTTGTTTCCCTAGGTAGGTTTATTCCTAGGCATTTTATTCTTTTTGTTGCAATGGTAAATGGGAGTGTTTCCTTAATTTCTCTTTCAGATTTTTCATCATTAGTGTATAGGAATGCAAGAGATTTCTGTGCATTAATTTTGTATCCTGCAACTTTACCAAATTCATTGATTAGCTCGAGTAGTTTTTTGGTGGCCTTTTTAGGATTCTCTATGTATAGTGTCCTGTCATCTGCAAACAGTGACAGTTTTACTTGTTCTTTTCCAATTTGTATTCCTTTTATTTCTTTTTCTTCTCTGATTGCCGTGGCTAGGACTTCCAGAAGTATGTTGACTAACAGTGGTGAGAGTGGACATCCTTGTCTCGTTCCTGATCTTAGAGGAAATGCTTTCAGTTTTTCACCATTGAGAATGATGTTTGCTGTGGGTTTGTCGTATATGGCCTTTATTATGTTGAGGTAGTTTCCCTCTATGCCCACTTTCTGGAGAGTTTTTATCATAAACAGGTGCTGAATTTTGTCAAAAGCTTTTTCTGCATCTACCGAGATGATCATATGGTTTTTCTCCTTCAGTTTGATAATATGGTGTATCACATTGATTGTTTTGCGTATGTTGAAAAGTCCTTGCCTCCCTGGGATAAATCCCACTTGATCATGGTGTATGATCCTTTAAATGTGTTGTTGGATTCTGTTTGCTAGTATTTTGTTAAGGATTTTTGCATCTATATTCATCAGTGATGTTGGTCTGTAATTTTCTTTTTTTGTAGTATCTTTGTCTGGTTTTGGTATCAGGGTGATGGTGGCCTCATAGAATGAGTTTGGGAGTGTTCCTTCCTCTGCAGGTTTTTGGAAGAGTTTGAGAAGGATCAGTGTTAGCTCTTCTCTAAATGTTTGATAGAATTCACCTGTGAAGCCATCTGGTCCTGGGCTTTTGTTTGTTGGACAATTTTTAATCACAGTTTCAATTTCATTACTTGTGATTGGTCTGTTCATATTTTCTGTTTTTTCCTGGTTCAGTCTTGGAAGGTTATACCTCTCTAAGAATTTGTCCGTTTCTTCCAGGTTGTCCATTTTATTAGCATAGAGTTGCTTGTTGTAGTCTCTTAGGATGCTTTGTATTTCTGCGGTGTCTGTTGTAACTTCTCCTTTTTCATTTCTAATTTTATTGATTTGAGTCCTTTCCCTCTTTTTCTTGATGAGTCTGGCTAATGGTTTATCAGTTTTGTTTATCTTCTCAAAGAACCAGCTTTTAGTTTTATTGATCTTTGCTATTGTTTTCTTTGTTTCTATTTCATTTATTTCTGCTCTGATCTTTATGATTTCTTTCCTTCTGCTAACTTTGGGTTTTGTTTGTTCTTTCTCTAGTTCCTTTAGGTGTAAGGTTAGACTGTTTACTTGAGATTTTTCTTGTTTCTTGGGGTAGGCTTGTATAGCTATAAACTTCCCTCTTAGAACTGCTTCTGCTGCATCCCATAGGTTTTGGATCATTGTGTTTTCACTGTCATTTGTCTTTAAATATTTTTGATTTCCTCTGATATCTTCAGGGGTCTCTTGGTTGTTTAGTAATGTATTGTCTAGCCTCCATGTGTTTGTGTTTTTTACGTTTTTTTCCCTGTAACTGATTTCTAATCTCATAGTGTTGTGGTCAGAAAAGATGCTTGATATGATTTCAATTTTCTTAAATTTACTGAGGCTTGATTTGTGACCCAAGATGTGATCTATCCTGGAGAATGTTCCGTGTGCACTTGAGAAGAAAGTGTAATCTGCTGTTTTTGGATGGAATGTCATATAAATATCAATTAAATCTATCTGGCCTAATGTGTCATTTAAAGCTTCTGTTTCCTTATTTATTTTCATTTTGGATGATCTGTCCTTTGGTGTAAGTGAGGTGTTAAAGTCCCCCACTATTATTGTTACTGTCAATTTCCTCTTTTAGAGCTGTTAGCAGTTGCCTTATGTATTGAGGTGCTCCTATGGTGGGTGCATATATATTTATAATTGTTATATCTTCTTCTTGGATTGATCCCTTGATCATTATGTAGTTTCATTCCTTGTCTCTTGTAACATTCTTTATTTTAAAGTCTATTTTATCTGATATGAGTATAGCTACTCCAGCTTTCTTTTGATTTCCATTTGCATGGAATATCTTTTTCCATCCCCTCACTTTCAGTGTGTATGTGTCCCTAGGTCTGAAGTGGGTCTCTTGTAGACAGCATATATATGGGTCTTGTTTTTGTATCCATTCAGCCAATCTGTGTCTTTTGGTGGGAGCATTTAGTTCATTTACATTTAAGGTAATTATCGATATGTATGTTCCTATTCCCATTTTCTAAATTGTTTTGGGTTTGTCTTTGTAGATCCTTTTCTTCTCTTGTGTTTCCCACCTAGAGAAGTTCCTTTAGCATTTGTTGTAGAGCTGGTGTACAGCTGGTTTGGTGGTGCTGAATTCTCTTAGCTTTTGCTTGTCTGTAAAGCTTTTGATGTCTCCATCGAATCTGAATGAGATCCTTGCCGGGGAGAGTAACCTTGGTTGTAGGTTCTTCCCTTTCTTCCCTTTCATCCCTTTAAGTATATCATGCCACTCCCTTCTGGCTTGTAGAGTTTCTGCTGAGAAATCAGCTGTTAACCTTATGGGAGTTCCCTTGTATGTTATTTTTCATTTTTCTCTTGCTGCTTTCAATAATTTTTCTTTGTCTTTAATTTTTGCCAGTTTGATTACTGTGTGTCTCGGCATGTTTCTCCTTGGGTTTATCCTGTTTGGGACTCACTGAGCTTCCTGGACTTGGGTGGCTAGTTCCTTTTCCATGTTAGGGAAGTTTTCGACCGTAATCTCTTCAAATATTTTCTCTGGTCCTTTCTCTCTCTCTTCTCCTTCTGCGACCCCTATAATGCGAATGTTGTTGCCTTTAATGTTGTCCCAGAGGTCTCTTGGGCTGTCTTCATTTCTTTTCATTCTGTTTTCTTTATTCTGTTCTGCAGCAGTGAATTCCACCATTCTGTCTTCCAGGTCACTTATCCGTTCTTCTGCCTCAGTTATTCTTCTATTGATTCCTTCTAGTGTAGTTTTCATTTCAGTTATTGTATTGTTCATCTCTGTTTGTTTGTTCTTTAATTCTTCTAGGTCTTTGTTAAACATTTCTTTCATCTTCTCGATCTTTGCCTCCATTGTTTTTCCGAGGTCCAGGATCATCTTCACTATCATTATTCTGAATTCTTTTTCTGGAAGGTTGCCTATCTCCACTTCATTTAGTTGTTTTTCTGGGGTTTTATCTTGTTCCTTCATCTGGTACATAGCCCTCTGCCTTTTCATCTTGTCTTTCTGTGAATGTGGTTTTTGTTCCACAGGCTGCAGGATTATAGTTCTTCTTGCTTCTGCTCTCTGCCCTCTAGTGGATGAGGCTATCTGAGAGGCTTAATGTGGGGGACTGGTGGTGGGTAGAGCTGACTGTTGCTCTGGTGGGCAGAACTCAGTAAAACTTTAATCCACTTGACTGTTGATAGGTGGGGCTGTTTTCCCTCCCTGTTGGTTGTTTGGCCTGAGGCAACCCAACACTGGAGCCTACCCGGGCTCTTTGGTTGGGCTAATGGCAGACTCTGGGAGGGCTCACGCCAAGGAGTACTTCCCAGAACTTCTGCTGCCAGTGTCCCTGTCCTCACGGTGAGACACAGCCACCCCCCGCCTCTGCATGAGACCCTCCAACACTAGCAGGTAGGTCAGATTCAGTCTCCCCTGGGGTCACTTCTCCTTCCCCTGGGTCCCGATGCGCACACTACTTTGTGTGTGCCCTCTAAGAGTGGAGTCTCTGTTTCCCCCAGTCCTGTCGAAGTCCTGCAATCAATTCCCACTAGGCTTCAAAGTCTGATTCTCTAGGAATTTCTCCTCCTGTTGCCGGACCCCCAGGTTGGGAAGTGTGATGTGGGGCTAAGAAGCTTCACTCCAGTGGGTGGACTTCTGTGGTATAAGTGTTCTCCAGTTTGTGAGTCACCCCCCCCCCAGCAGTTATGGGATTTGATTTTATTGTGATTGCGCCCCTCCTACTGTCTCATTGCTGCTTCTCCTTTGTCTTTGGATGTGGGGTATCTTTTTTGGTGAGTTCCAGTGTCTTCCTGTCGATGATTGTGTCCAGCAGCGTTGTGATTCTGGTGTTCTCGTAAGAGGGAGTGAGAGCACGTCCTTCTACTCCACCATCTTGGTTCCTCTCCCTCTCCTAACCATTTTTAAGTGTACTGTTCAGTTGTGTTAAGTACATTCACACTGTTATGCAGTCAATGTCTGGAATATTCCCAATGTCTTTTGAAGTTCAAATGTTTTTAATTTTGATGAAGTACAATTTATCATTTGTTTTACATTTTATACTGTTAAGTAATCCTTGCCTATTTAAGTAGACTCTGCTGAGCCCAAGGATTTTTTAAGATTTTTTCCCCATGTTTTCTTCTGGAAGTTTCATAATTTAGCTCCTACATTTAGGTCTGTGGTCCATTTTGAGTTAATATTTGCATATGGTATGGTCAGGTCTATATTCATTGTTTTGCGTATGGATATCCAGTTGTTCTAGGATCGTTTGTTGAAAAGATCCTTTCTCTGTTGAATTATCTTGACACCTTTGTTGAAAATTAAATGACTACATATGTGAGTTTACTTATGGACTCTCTATTCTGTTCCGTTGATGTGTGTGTGTTTATGTGTGCGTATCTTTACGCAGATAGCACATGGTCTTGATAACTTCAGTTTATAGTAAGTCTTCAGATTAAGAACGGTAAGGTCTCTAACTTTGTTCTTCTTTTTCAAAATTGTTTTTGCTATTCTACACCCTTTGCATTTCCATTACATTTTAGAATTAGTTCGTGAATTATTCCAAAACATTTGCTGGGAATTTGGTAGGAATTATTGACATCCTTTAAAAAATTTTTTTTTAATTTATTATTATTTTTATACAATAAAATTTTTTCACTATTTTATTTTATTTTTTGCCTGCCTAAAACTGACCTTGGTTTTATTTTATTTATTTATTAATTTTTATTGGAGTATAGTTGCTTTACAATGTTGTGTTAGTTTCTGCTGTACAGCAAAGTGAATCAGTTAAATGTACATATATCCCCTCTTTTCTGGATTTCCTTCCCATTTAGGCCACCACAGAGCATTGAGTAGAGTTCCCTGTGTTATACAGTAGGTTCTCATTAGTTATCTATTTTATACACAGTTGTGTATATATATCAATCCCCATCCCCCAGTTCATCCCACCCTCCTTCCCCCGTTGGTAACCATATATTTGTTCTCTACATCTGTGTCTCTATTTCTGCTTTGCAAATAAGTTCATCTGTACCATTTTTCTAGATTGCACATATAAGTGATATTATACAGTATTTTTTTTCTCCTTCTGATTTACTTCACTCTCTATGACAGTCTCTAGGTCCATCCACATCTCTGCAAATGGCACAATTTCATTCCTTTTTATGGTTGAGTAATTTTCCTTTGTATATTATTACCACGTCGTCTTTATCCATTCCTCTGTTGATGGACATTTAGATTGGTTGCATGTCCTAGCTACTGTAAATAGTGCTGCAATGAACATTGGGGTGCATGTATCTTTTTGAGTTATGGTTTTCTTTGAGTATATGCCCAGGAGTGGGATTGCTAGGTCATATGGTACTTCTATTTTTAGTTTTTTAAGGAACCTCCATACTGTTCTGCATAGTGGCTGTACCAATTTACATTCCCACCAACATACAATTTTTAATGGTTACTTTCCATTTATAGTTATTACAGAATATTGGCTGTATTCCCTGTGTTGTACAACACATCTTTGAGCCAGTCTTACACCCAATAGTTTGTACCTTCCACACTCAACCCTATATTGCCCTTCCCCACACCAACTGGTAACCACTAGTTTGTTCTCTATATTTGTGAATCTGCTTCTTTTTTGTCATATTCACTAGTTTGCCATATTTTTTAGATTCCACAAATAAATGATATCATAAAGCACTTGTCTTTCTCTGTCTGACTTATTTCGCTTAGCATAATGCCCTCCAAGTCCATCCATGTTACAGCAAATGGCAAAATTTCATTCTTTTTTTGGCTGAGTAGTATTCCATTATGTGTGTGTGTGTGTGTGTGTGTGTGTGTGTGTGTGTGTGTGGTGTGTGTGTATACACACACCACATCTTCTGTATCCATTTTTCTGTTGATGGACAATGAGGTTGTTTCCATATCTTGGCAATTGTAAATAATGCTGCTATGAACATTGGGGTACATGTGTCTTTTCAAATTAGTGTTTTTGTTTTCTTCACATATATACCCAGGAATGGAATTGCTGGGTCACACGATAGTTCTATTTTTAGTTTTTTGAGAAACCTCTATACTGTTTTCCAAGTGGCTGCAACAATTTACATTCCCACCAACAGTGTACAAGGGTTCCGTTTTCTCCACACCCTTGCCAGCATTTGTTATTTGTATTCCTTTTGATGACGGCCATCCCGAGAGGTGTGAGGTGATATCTCATTGTGGTTTTGATTTGCATTTCTCTGATGGTTAGTGATGTTGAGCATCTTTTCATAGGCCTGTTGGCTACCTGTATTTCCTCCTTGGAACAATGTCTATTTAGTTCTTCTGCCCATTTTTTAATCTGGTGTTTGTTTTTTTGATATTGAGTTATATGAGTTGATGACATCTTAATACTAATAATACTACACTAATAATGAATCTTATAATCAACGAACATGGTATATCTCTCCATTTATTTAGGTCTGTTTTAATTTCTCTCAGTAATGTTTTACACTTAAATTATCACAGTTTAAGGGCTACTGTAAATGGTATTTAAAATTTTCAATTTATAATTTTCTTTGCTGGTACATAAAAATAAACATTATTTTTGTATATTCATCTTGTATCCTGTGAACATGCTAAACTCACTTATTAGTTCTAATAATGCTTTTGTAGATTCTTTTTTTTGAGAGAGAGAGAAAAGCCTGGTTAGTTCTATTTATTTACATATTTATTGTTTTATTTGTTACAGTAGTTATTTGTAAAATAACAATATCCATTAAGATATATCAGTATATATTCATTTAAGAATTTTAAATAGTATGTAAATGCATAAAGTAAAATGAGAAGTCATTCAGTCATCCTAATCTCATGCCACAGACGTAAACTATTGTTAACTACCACCTCTCTTTCCTTATTTTTTATAGCTATTCAAACATATATGGATGTCTATATACATTGAGATTCTTTTATAAATTGCTCTTTAAATTTAACAATAATATATTTAACAGTATATATTTAATATATCTAACAATATATTACATATACTATATATTTAACTATATATAATACTCTATTGAACAGTAATATAGTTCTGACTTTTTCTATATGTCTATATAAACAATCAGGGAATGCAAGAATCTTGTGGGCTTTCTGGAAACTTTATAACTTTTTCACATTGGTTAACTTTGTTACTTCCTTAGCTGTTTCCTATAGAGATCTCAGTAAAACTCTTATAAGGGGGATGGGTCCTTTTTTGCCGATGAGGAAACTGAGACTTAGTGAGATCAAGTGACTCTCCCATGTCTGTGCTGTTTCTACCCTGATAGTGCCAAAAGTAGCAAGGAAGGGAGTGAGCACTGGGGTGGCTGTACCTACTTCATAGACAGTCTTGAGAGAGGAATCCCAGGAACTAGAGTTAGTGGGGCAGCTGGAAAGAGATGAGGAGGGCCTGAGACTCTGTTTTATAGTTTCCTTAGAATTTTCTATATAGACAACAATTTAGTCTTCAAATATTCTTTCTTTCAACACTTAAGCATGTTTATTTATTTCTCTTGCCTTATCGCACTGGTTAGAATTCCCAAGCATTGTTAAATAGGAGTGGAGACAGTGATCATCTTTATCTTGTTCCAGATCTTCTAAGAAAAGTATTCAGTTTTTTCTGTTAAGTATACTGTTAACTGTATTATTTTAGTAATATTATTTTAGTAGATGTATTTTATTAGGTTGAGGAAGTACACTTTTATTCCTAGTTTGCTGAGAGTTTTTATCAAGGGTGGTGGTTAAAATTTTCAGAAACTCTTTTTGTATCTATTGAGGTAGTCATATGGTTTTCTCGTTTTAGTCTGTTAATATGGTGAATTACATTGACTAATTTTCAAATGTTAATCCAACCTTTCACTTCTGGCATCAGCTTCACTTGGTAATGATATATTATCCTTTGAATATATTGCTGAATTTAATTTGCTAAAATTTTATGAAATATTTTTGCATCTATATTTTTGAGAAATATTAGTTTGTGGTTTTGTCTTTATCTGGTTTTGGCATCAGTGTTATGCTGGCTTCATGAATTGAACCATTCCCTCTCTCTCTCTTTCTCTCTTTCTCTCTCTCTCTCTCTCTCTCTCTCTCAATGTATGCTGGCATTATTTCATCATTAAATGTTTTGTAGAATTCATCAGTGACCACCTGGGCATGGAGATTTCTTTGTGGGACCATTTTTAGCTACTAATTTAATTTCTTTAAAACATATGGGACTATTTAGATTTTCTTTCTTTTTTTTTCAATTGAGTGAGCTTTGGTAGCTTCATTCTTGATATTGGTAATTTGTGTCCTAATCACTACTGGCTAGAGATTTTTTTGATTTTGTTGATCTTTACAAGAAAGCAGCTTTTGGTTTCATTGATTTTCTGAATTATTTTTTTTCTTTTAGGTTTCATTGATTTCTGATCTTTATTATTTCATTTATTCTTCCTTTGGGTTTGATCTTTTCATCTTTTTATAGTTTCTTAAAGTAGAAGCTAAGGCTTTTGACCTTAGATCTTTTTGCTTTTCTAATAGTATTTTACACTATAAATTTATATGCATAAATATAATAGCATTTTTATACTTTATAAATTTAGTATACTTCTAGTATAGTTTACCAGAAGTAAACTATACTTCTAGTTTCATTCTGTTGTGTTTAGAGAATATACTTTGCATGATTTCAATTCTTATAAATTTGTTGAAGGTTGTTTTACAGTCCAGACCATGGTCTATCTTGGTAAATATTCCATGTGCACGTAAAAGAATTTGTATTCTACTGTTTTTGGGTGGAGTGATATATAAATGCCATTTAGGTCAAGTTGGTTGATAGTGTTGTTCATGTCTTTTCTATCTTTACTGATTATCTGTATAACGTTTATCCATTATTGAGAGAAGGATGTTGAAATCTCTAATTATAAGAGTGGATTTGTCTATTTCTTCTTTTAGTTCTACCATTTACTGCTTCATCTATTCTGATGTTTTGTTACTAGGTTCATACCATTTAATATCTTTTTTTTTTTTTCTGCCGTACACGGGCCTCTCACTGTTGTGGCCTCTCCCGTTGCGGAACACAGGCTCCTGACGTGCAGGCTCAGCGGCCATGGCTCACGGGCCCAGCCGCTCCACGGCATGTGGGATCTTCCCGGACCGGGGCACGAACCCGTGTCCCCTGCATCAGCAGGCGGACTCTCAACCACGGCGCCACCAGGGAAGCCCCATTTAGTATCTTTTTGTCCTCTTGATGAATTGACCACTTTAACATTATGTAATGCCCCTCTTTTTCCCTGGTAATATTCCTTGTCCTGAAATTTACTTTGAATGAGATAAATATTATCATTACAGCATTCTTTGGATTAGTGTTTGCATGCTATATCTTTTTCTGTCTTTTTACTTTTCATTTTTCTGTCTTTATATTTTAAAACGGGGTTTTTTAATTATTAGAATATGGTTGGGTTTTCTTAATTTAATCAGTCTGACCATCTGTCTTTTAATTGAGCTGCTTAGACCACTTTCGTATAAGTATTGATGTGGTTGTATTTAAATATACTATCTTGTTATTCATTTCTGTTCATATCTGATCTTAATTCATTTTACCTTCTTTTTCCAATTTCTTTTGGATTAATTATTTTTGATGGTTCCATTTTATCTTTATTTTAACATATTATCTGTCCATTATTATCCTTCAAAAATAGTTACTCTGAGGTTTACTCTATTTATCTCTTTAATTTATCACAGTGTCCTTTCAAATAATATTACAGCAGAAGAACCTTGCAACACTGTACTTTCATTTCTTCTCTTCTATGACTTGAGCTATTTTTATAATTTATTTTTCTTTACATATGGCCTAAACCCCATAACACATTATTGTTATTCATGCTTTAAATAGTTAATTATCTTTTAAAAAGATTTATTAAAGTGAGAAAAAATGCCTTCTATATTTACCTCCATATTTGTAGTTTCTGATGCTCTTTATGTAGATTCTAATTTCCATCTAGTCTTATTTTTCTTTCTGGCTGAATGAAGACTTTCTAAATATTTCTCATTATGCTGGTGTACTGGTGATAAATTCTCTCAGCATTTGTTTCTCTGAAAAAAAAGAAAAGTTTCCCACCATTATTTTTTAAAGATATTTTGGCTCTCTCTAGAATTCTTGGCTTAGAGAACTTTTTCCTTTGTACTTTACAGACATCACTACATTGTCTTCTAGCTTGCATACTTTATGATGAAAAGCTTGTTGTATTATCATCTTTGGTCCTGTATACATAATGTGTCTTTTTTCTCTGGCTGCTTTTAAAATGTTGTCTTTGTCACTGGTTTTCTGTAATTTTGATTATTATGTGAGTAATTTTATATGTATATATAATTTTTATCCTTATTTTCCTTGAGGTTTGTCGAGACTACTTTCCATCAAAATTGGAAAAATTTGGCCATTATTTATTTAAATATTTTCCCATTCGTGGTATTTATGGGACTTCAATTGCACGTATGTCAGGCCACTAGATATTGTTTTACAGCTCATTGAAGCACTTTTCTTTTTTTTTTTTTTTGGTCAGTCTCTTTGCTTCGTTTTAGAAAGTTTCTATTGCTATGTCTTCAGGTTCATTAATATTTCTTCAGCAGTGTCTAATGTGCTGTTAATCCTATCTAGTATATTTTTCATCTCTGCTTTTGTGTTTTGCATCTCTAGAAGTTTGATTTAATTTTTATTTTTAGCTTCCATTTTTCTCTCATGTTTTCCTCTACCTTTTTGGACATATGGGATATATTTATAGTAACTATTTTAGTGTCCATGTTTGTTCATTCTATTATCTGTCATTTCTAGATCTGTTTAGATTCATTAAATTTTCTACTGGTTGTGGATTGTATTTCCCTATTTCTTTTCATTCTTCATAATTTCTGATTGGATGTCTGACATTGTGACTGTTACATTGTTGGTTGGATGTTGTCCTGGAACACACTCAAGTTACTTGAAATCAGTTTGATTCTTTTGAGAGTGACTTTAAACCCAAGTTAGTGTTGGTCCAGAACAACCTTTAATTTAGGGCTAATTTGCCTCTACTGCTGAGGCAATACCTACCGAGTAATTCTGTCCAATGCTCCATGTTTCCACACTGGTTGAATTATTTCTAGTTCTATGTATGCAGAGTGGGTTATTCTGTCAGTGCCTCTCTGGTTTTTCTTTTTTGGCCTCAAATGGTTTCCTCCCGTATGTACACAGATCAGTACTCAGCCACAGACTCGAGGAAACCCTCTACAAATCCCAGCTACCTTGGCCTCCTCAAACTCCAAGCTCTGTTTCTTCAACTCAGTGGAACCACCAGGCTCTGTTTGGTTTCCCCTCACTGGACTCTGGTCTGGAAAGTGTCTCTAGGAAGCAAGCTAAAGAAATTGTAAAGCTTACCTGTATGTTTCTTTTCTTTCAAGGGTAATTCTCCTGTGCTGTGTGTTGTCCAATGTTTGAAAAAAAAAAAAATATATATATATATATATGTATTTCAGTTTATAGTCATCAGGTATAAAATTCATCTTGGGTACTCTATTATAGCCAGGAGTAGAAGTCACAGATTTTACTTTATTTGCATATATCTTTGTAGCTACAAGTAAAAGGGATCAATTATTACATAACTTACTATAACATTTTTTAAAATGTCAAAACATTTTGTTAATGTCGACATTTTGTTAATGTTAAACTTACAGTTATTTCTTTTTCTCTTTCAGCAGTTCTTACTTTTGGGGGGTTATGGATTCATTAGAGAATCCATGGGCCACCTCCATTAAAATAGCACATGGTCATACATACACATTAGTATTCAAATTAAAAAGTACACGATATCTGAATCTCCCCTGTAGACCTTGGAGGAATATCTGTTCTCCAGATGAGAAACTGCTCTAATTCTTATTAGCTATGTGTGTTACTTTGGTGATCAGAAAAATTTATATAATTTCTGCCCTGCCTTACCTTGCAAGGTTATTGTGAAAAATCGCATGTCTATGTGATGGAAACATACTGCATTTTCTTTTGCAATAGTTACTCTTATTATTGTTACTATCATTATCATTTATAGTGGTTAATTCCTGTAATAATTTAGCTTTTTCTTAACTTTACAAGAAGCTTGTACATACACACACACATAAATGTGTACAGACATATGCAGGTACATATGTAGCTTAGTTTTTAAAAAGGATTTACAATAGTATAACTACCCATTTGCACTGAAAGTGTGGTTCTTGTTCTCTGTTTTCTCCCCTCAATTTTGTATCTCCTGGTTGAGTAGTCGTCCAACACATTTATACAATTTTTGCATCAATTTGCAAGTAAGTATTGTGTAATGTGCTTTGAAATTGAAATTCAAATTGAATAAAATGAAATTCATTTTTCTGTGCTATTAAAATCAATAATGATGCAATTTGTGGAATAATCTTTTTCAGGTATGTCTCTGAACTAGTTACATTTGGTTATTCAGTATTGGCTCTGTTCTTTAATAATGCAAGAACTTGCCTGGACTTCAGCCTAGCCCTTTGCTGTTTTTTCTTCCCTTCCTGTTAGCAAGATAGAAACCATGGCTGCATCTGCCCCCAGCATCCCACATGCATTTCTGTTATGCCCGTCTTCGTGTTGTGCCATCTCCTGCTGACCCACCTCTTCATCCTCTCCTTGCCATTTGCTCCTATGCCTCAGCCCAGTCACCAGCCATCCAGAATTCTGTTTCTCCTCCTCTTCAAGTAACTGAATCCCTCCCAACATTTGCACTCAGTTTGGGGCACACCTCCTCCAGGGGGGCTTCATAAACACCTGCACCCATGGCCATCTCCCTCTCCTCAGAAGTCCTGGACTAGGAACTCCTGTATTGGCTTATTCTAGTTCTTATGTAACAAAATCTCTAAGACATGTTGTTTAATTAAAATCACTTAGAAAGGGACTTCCCTGGTGGCGCAGTGGTTCGGAACCTGCCTGCCAACGCAGGGGACGCGGGTTCGATCCTGGTCCGGAAAGATCCCGTGCGCCACAACTACTGAGCCTGCACTCTAGAGCCCGTGAGCCACAACTACTGAAGCCTGCGTGCCTAGAGCTCGCGCTCCGCAACAAGAGAAGCCACTGCAGTGAGAAGCCTGCGCACTGCAACGAAGAGTAGCCCCCGCTCGCCGCAACTAGAAAAAGCCCGCGAGCAGCAACAAAGACCCAATGCAGCCAAAAATAAATAAATAAAAATTTATAAAAATAAAAAAACACTTAGAAATAATATGACTAGTCATGCCATTTATAATTTAAAAACAAATCCCACAAAAATCTGCATATTTCTATGGATTTGTATTTATGGAATTTTTATATTTCCTTCTAGTAGAATTGAATGTCACATCAGAAAGGGGTTCTAGACAAGTCCGGGAGCAAGGTGACAATCGGATGCAGTCAAAACTTATTTCTAAAATCCCTTAGGAAAGAACTACTTTGGAGTCAGACTGTCTGTCTTAACTAAATCAACTGTAGCTTAGCATTGTTTCCTGATGTGTTGGATTAGACTACTCTTTCTCCAAGCACCAGATGAAGATGGCAGCTTGCATTTAGGGGCCACTGTTCAAGCAAAAAGAAGGATGTCTCTTTAAGATGCTCACACCATGGCAGGCCCTCCAAAGCTGAGACCAAGCAATGCTTCCCAGCAGGAGCATCTAAACATTTAGGTCAGGACAGTTGATGTTGGGTGACACTGTGCAAGATTTAGCATTCCTACCTCACTGCCCTAGATGTTTAACGTCACCGTTCACTTCATTGCACAATGAAGTATTCTTGCAAATATTTCTCAGTACCTTCTAGGAGGCAGTAATTTTCTTGTCTGAGAACCACTGGAGTGACAGTACACCTTCCAGTTCGTTCTCACTCTTGGGTAGGCATAGGCTCAGTGAATGCGGTGGCCATTGAGTGGAGTCACCTGCTCTATTTATTTAAATAGGATTTCGTTTTCACTTTTCTCTTTCTGTGCCTGTGTAATTGAATTCATATGAGCTCTGTGCTCAAAGGGCTTCAGCTATCTATTGCTTTGTAACAAACCATCTGAAACATAGTGCACAAGAAGACCCCATTTTATTAAGCTTATGGATTCTATGGATCACAGGTTCACACAGGACCTAATGACTTGCTTCTGCTCCACAATGTCTGGGACTTTGGGTCGGAAGACTTGAAAGGCTGGGGTGGACTTAGTGGCTGGGGACTGGAATCATCTGGAGGCTTTTTCTTTCACTTATCTGACTTTGAGGATCCATCAAAGGCTGGGTTTGGGTGGAGCTGTCAACCCCACCCAAAGAGACTGGAGCACCTACACATGGCCTTGTAGGGGAGGAAAAACTTTTCCCCTCTACCGCCCTAGGTTCATTGCCTGGCAGCTCTGTGAATTAAACTGACAAAAGACGGATTAACAAGAGGAAAACAAAAAGCGGTTATTAACATATGCAGTGTGCATACACGTGGGAGAAACTCGGTGCTGAGTAACTCTAAGAGGTGGTTAGAACTTGGGGTTTCTATAGCATCTTAACAAAGAACAGCAAATTTGTAAAGAAGTGATGAGACAAAGGGTTTAGGCCTCCAGTGCTGCAAACTGTGGGAAGGTACATATATGGGGGAACTAATGGAAGAGAAGGGCTATTTTAGAAAGGTGTGTTGTGTAAGTTCCCCTCAGTGCCATCTCTGGGCAAAGAGTCTAGAGTTGTCTCTAGTGATTGAGTCTAAGCCCGTTACACAAATGGGGGAGGCAGGGAGCTTCTTTTGCCCCTTTCCTCTCTCTCCTCTTTCTTCTTCTTCCTCTCCTTCTTTTTTTTTTTTTTTTTTTTTTTTTTTTTGCGGAGCACAGGCTCCGGACGCGCAGGCTCAGCGGCCACGGCTCGCGGGCCCAGCCGCTC
>NW_006790015.1:3075162-3091780 GCF_000442215.2 Lipotes vexillifer
CGGGCCCAGCCGCTCCGCGGCATGTGGGATCCTCCCAGACCGGGGCACGAACCCGCGTCCCCTGCATCGGCAGGCGGACTCTCGACCGCTGCGCCACCAGGGAAGCCCCCCCCTTTCTTCTTTTCGCATCTACTCTTTCTCAGTTGTCTTCAAACTGGCATCTTTTGGAGTGGCATATTCTGATCCCCAACAGCTTCCTCTTGTGGCTTGGGGTTCCTTGCAACTTGGCAGCCTCAGACTAATAAAAAGAAGCTCCATGGTCCCTTATGACCCAGCCTTGAGACTCATGCAGCACTACTTAACGCAAACTCTATTGTCAAAGCAAGGTGATAGCTCTGGTTCAAAAGATTGCTCTCTACCCGAGAGACTTTGATATTGTGCAGTCAGTGGTGGGAGTAAGGAACAGTCCCCAGTTACAGGATAACGTGTGTGTTGACCGTGCGGGAACTTTTTCACCAGTAAAGATCTAATTTATTATTTATTTTGTGAATTGAAGTTGGATTATGGAATGCCTCACTGCCTCTAATATCCAGTCAGTTAGCTAAATCTGGCCTTCAGATGTGTTTATCGTGGCTAGCAGTTTGAGTTAATATTCAGAAAAGTTCAGTTAAGCTATTTGAAGCCGTCGGTAAATTCAGGCAGAGAAGTTAAATCAGTTCCTCAGATGAGTCAAGAGCTTATCTTCCCTGTATCTCCTTGGATATAAACGTGCTGTCCCTAGGGCACGGTGGTGTGGTATGACAGTGGCCGCAGTAACAACAATAATAAAAATAATGGCAATTAGCATATATCGAATGTGCCAAGACGTTTGGAGACTTTTGCATGTATTATCTCATTTGACCCTCACCACAATCTTATGAGTTGGCTTTTTAAATTATTCTCATTTTACAGAAGAGAAAACTGAGGCCCGAAGATGTTAACTTGCCCAAGGCCTCCTGGCTAGCACAGAGCTGGCTCCCCACGCTGCCTGCCTTCCCTATAAGACTTTTACATCCCCTTCAGACTGCAGTCGCTTCTGAAATTTCACGGTCTTTTATCCGCTGGTGCAGACCAGTCCTGTAACTGTGAGAGTGGAGAGTGTGGCTTGCTGCAAGGCATCTGCCCATTGAAACCCCCTTCCAAGCAAAATAGGGCTTTTTCCTCCATGTTCAAGTTAAGTAGGTGATTAAAAGGGTTTTATTTTGCCAGTGGCTAATGAGGATTGAATTAAACTCTGCAGTTATAGTCTGTTCCTTTGACGCCGGGTCTCCCTCTGCAACAAGGCAAACAGCAGTGAGGGTTGCAACATTATGTAAATGACTGCAAGGAAAAGGGTTGCTGTGGGCAACCTGGAGTTTGAGAAACTGACTCTGTTCTTCCTGTGTTTCTGCCTCTGGCTTCCCTTCAAAATGCCCTCCAGCGTCACCTGCCCACATCTATCACCCTTTCTCTCTCCTTTACCTGCTTTGCTCCTTCATTATTGCTCTAGGGTTGGGGGCATTTGGCAGCCCCCTCTTGCAGCTCCATTCAGACTATGCCATTAAGTTCTTATAAACAAATCATGCGCTACGGACACTGCTGAGCTTCCCTGGGGCTCTCGAGCTGCCTCGTTACCCAAGGCCTATCTTTGATTTACTGAAATGTATAGTCTCTTGTCTATACCTTCTGCTTCCACCCTCGCTGGGGAATGAGTAGGGGGTGCAGTGGGAAGGAGGGGAGCAGCTTATGAAATATTGTGTGCTGGATAGACATGCCGGGCACACAGAATTCAGAGGGCAAGGGAGGGGAGATTTTCATATCTGCCCATTAGCCCTACGTGTAGGGGCATTTACCATCTTCTCTTAAACTGGGGTTCAGGGTTCGGGCTCAGGCTTGGGGCCTCAACCCCACTTGGGATTTCATTGGGCAGCCTCCCTGTGACAACTGCCCCGGAAAGGTGGCATGAGATACCCCATGTGAGGTTTAATGAAAGGAGGTCAATACAAGGAAAGTCAGGGCCCTTTGCTGGCCAACTAGGGCTTTCGTCTCAGGATGGCCCCTGTGTGTTCGATTCTGGAAACACTTGTGTGAGGATAGGGTAAGAGAAGGATCAAATTCGGAGAAGCCCAGGCTCAATCCTTCCTTCCTTTCTTCCTTCCTCCCCCCAACACTCTCTTCTCCTTTCTCTCTTTCGAGATTGGATATTATTTGGAGATGGATATAAAGTGATGGAGAAATAATCACGTGGAAACCACATCTCCAGTCAACATAATAGAAGTAATGATAACCACCACTGCTCCGGACTCCTACCATTTTACCAGTTGCTAACAACGGCCCCGCAACTAGCTCCAGGATACTGCACTACCCCCATTGTTTCCTTAGGTCCTGACCACACATTACGATGTAGCCTTTAAAAGGCTCTTGGGCTTCCCTGGTGGCGCAGTGCTTGAGAGTCCGCCTGCCGATGCAGGAGACGCGGGGTTGTGCCCCGTTTCGGGAAGATCCCACATGCCGCGGAGCGGCTGGGGCCGTGAGCCATGGCCACTGAGCCTGCGCGTCCGGAGCCTGTGCTCCGCAAATGGGAGAGACCACAACAGTGAGAGGCCCGCATAACGCAAGGAAAAAAAAAAAAAAGGCTCTTGAAATTCCCTGCTTGAGATGACCATCTGAGTCCTGCCAGGAACTTGAACGATACACAGAGTCAGGAGGTGGTAGAACTGGGATTGCAGCCCAGCAGCCTGACTCCAGAGAGATGCTCATGTGTTGGGAGGTCCCTAAGACCACCCCCAGGTGCAATGGTTTTCCAGAAGGGCTCACAGGACTCAGCATAGTCATACTCACAGGTGTGACTTATTACAGCAAAAGGATGCGAAGGTTCATAGAGTGTCGTCTGGAGGAAACCAGGGCACGAACTTCCAAAGTTTTCTCCCAGTAGAGTCCCACAGGACACACTTAATTCCCCAGCACTGAGTTGTGACAACATGTGGGAAATGGTGTCCACGGGGGAAGCTCGTTAGAGACTCAGTGCCCTGGGACTTTTATCGGGGGCTGTTCATGTAGGCACCCCCCCACCTGTACCCGATTCCAGACTCTCAGGAGGAAAGCAGGTGTTCAGCCTAAACCATATTGTTTGCACAGTTTAAGCACAGAGAGCCACTCTTATCACATGGCAAGTTTTGGAACTCACTCCAAATCTAAGCTCCCAGATGCCAGCCAAGGATGAATTTTATAAGTAGGATTTTCAAAGAATTGCAGTCGCACCTGCTGTGTTAATTCTCTCCGCAGCTCATAACCACTACCCACTATAACATCAGTCATCTCTTTGAATCATGACACATAAATAGTTTTTAGGCCCTTTTGCAGATAAAAAATTTGAGATAGACTATCTTGCTCAAGGTGATACAGCAGGCATATGGTGAAGGCAGGATTAGAAAACCCAGTTTAATCTAACTCCAAAGTCTCTTGAAAGCTTGTGGCGGGTGGAGGTAAATAGGGATTGGAGGGGGAGGTAGGGAGGGAATAGTAGTTATTCCCAAGGGACAGTACTATGATTTCTAGTTTCTTCTTTGGGCATTGGTATCGTCTATTTTTCTTCCCCAACAGACGTACATCGTTTAATCAGAAAATTTTAAAATAATTTTATGTAGAATTTTTGGTGTCTCCTCTAACATATTAAAAAAACCCAATAATAAAGGCAGAGTAACTGCTGGAATGCAAATGAATGCTGCTAAGTTACTTGAAGCCAGTTTGTTCTCTCAAGCAGGTTAAACATGTTCCTTGCGATGCTGTTTACACCTTGTGTTTGCTTAGCAAAACCTTTTTTCCTAGATAGGGCAGAGGTAAACGTCAGCACAACCAGCTGAATTAGCTCGGACGGGAACGCTCTTGATTGGTAATCACTGCAAGCAAAGATCTGTCTCCCATCAATCCTCAAAACTCTCAAACTAGGAAGGTACTTTAGATATTTTTAAATAACTTAAGATGAAAAAGGATGGAGCTGAATTCTTACCAACTTCAGTGAGTGAGGTCCTGGTGTCATACAAATGGGATATTATTTCGTGGGATTTCTACAGATAAGTCAAGGAGAGACAGACCAGCTAGACACAAAGCAGACTCTCAACAGCACAAAAGCCAATGTCCCAAGAAAGCCACACTGTGTCCCGATATAATTCATCTGCCCACGAGGCCTCCTTGTGCTGCTCAGAGGAATCAGAGGAACTGAGGATCCCTGTTAACGCAATCTGACAGAGAGACCCCGGGAGAGAATGGGTGACCCCACTTCCTGCTCTCGGAGCATCTGTGAGTCTTTGGGTTTGCAGACCACTGCTGATGTCCTTTGTCCAATGGGCACAGTGTTCACCTAGGCTGCCCCACCTGGTTGACATCTTAGGGCTAGAGTCTCCCCTCTAGGTGCCTCGGGGGCCCTCTGGGGTGAGTTCTGTGCATCCCCGTGTATTAGCTTCCTATGGCTGCTGCATTAGTCTGCGAGGGCTGCCATAACCGAGTACTCCAGACTGAGCAGCTTAAACCACGGAAACGTACTGTCTCACAGCTCTGGAGGCTAGAAGTCTGAGATCAAGGTGTTAGCAGAGTTGGTTTCATTTTGAGGCCTGTCTCCTTAGCATATAGATGGCTGTTTTGTCCCTGTGTCTTCACATGGCCTTCCCTCTGTGTGTGTCTGTCCCAATCTCCTTATAAGGACACCAGTCCTATTGGATTACTGTTCACCCTAATAGCCTCATTCTGCCTCTTTTATCTCCAAATAAAGTCACGTTCTCAGGTCCATGGGTTAGGATTTCAATGTGTGAATTTGGGGCGTGGGGAACACAGTTCAGTTCATTAACAGCTGCTTTAACTAATAACTATAAGTTTATAAATTTAAGTAAAACAAGTTTATGATCTTATAGTTCTGTAGGTCAGAATCTGACCCAGGCCTCATGGGGCTAAAATCAAGGTGCTGCAGTTCATTTCTTTAGGCTCTGGGTAGCAGCCTTTTTTTTTTTTTTTTGCTGTTTCCAGCTTCTAGAGGCCACTTTTCTCCATCTTTAAAGCCGGAACAGCAGGTGAATCCTTCTTACATCACATCACTCCAGCCTCTTCCACAGACACATTCCCCTTGCCTCTTGTTTTGTTTCCCTCTTCCACTTTTAAGGACCCTTGTGACTACATTGGGGCCAGCTGGACAATCCAGGACACTCTTAAGGTCAACTGATTAGCAACCTTAATTCCACCTGCAACTTTAATTCCCCTTTGCCATGGAACGTAACATATTCTAGGGATTAGGACGTAGGCAACTTTTATTCTGCCGAGCAGACCTGATTACCTGTATATCAACACAGATCATCTCTCTGTGTTAATGCTCTCCAAATGTAGGGAAGATCTCTCTACTTTATGGGCAAACCCAGAAAGATAACCTTATTAATGTAGATTTTGTAGGACTGCCCTTGTAGGGTTGTGGGGATTTCAGGAGAGAGCGAGTCTTTGCTAACTGCAACATCATGATGTGACTGTGCCAGGGGAGGGTACGGTCTACATGCCAGATGGGGTATAAGTCCCTGGTGCTGGTGAGGAGGGAGGAGCCCCATCCTGGATCTGGGGTGGCAGGCAGCTCACCGTCTCTGCACCATGTGGCCCTGCTCCTCTCCTGGAGCATCTCGCATGTCTCCCGGGCCTGGATGAGTCTGTCTTCTACTCTCAGCTCTGTCCCCGCACTAACTGTGCAAACAGCTCCCCTCCTCCTGAGGGAAATGATTTGCCTTAGGTAAGCATTTATCCACTTTGCTTCCGGAAACCTTCCTGAGGAGGCTTTTGACACACAAGTGGGTACATTGATGGAAAAAAAAAAAAAAAAGGTTTCCTGCCATCTGGTTTTGAAAAGGGGAGGAGAGAACCTCTCCCTGCTCTTGCCGTGACTGTAGAACAGAATCACAGAGCTGGAAAGAAAGGAAAAGGGAGGAACCTCAGGTCATGAATGACACACCCAGGGCCTGGGCTCTTTATGGCTAACCTAGAACTTGAACCCCAGGTGTCTCAACTAGTGTTATTTCCATCATGTACCACCTTTATAACAGGTTTTAAAACCATTTAATAATTTAATCTTGTGACTGTTTAGAGGGTGTTTGTCTAGGAATTTGTCCCTTTTGCCGTTTTTCAGAGCAGGTACCTGGTTTCTTTTTCCCTCTTGTAGGAACAAACCATTTGTTTTGCGTTTGTTGAGTGGTTTGATTTTATTACTAAGGCACTTTTTTTTTTAAACTATTTATCTAAATCACTTGTCCTCTTGCCCTCATTTCTGAAACTGTTTGTTTTATCTTTTTTTTTTGGCAGTTCTTTGTATTTTTTGTTAAGTCCTTTTTGTTCTTTGTGGCCTGAGGTGGAGTATCATTAGATACATGAACTGAATATCTCCCTTTTCTGTACAGGGTGGTCTTGTTTGAACACTTGTAGCATCGCCACTCTGTGTCTCATGTGATGCATTGTTCTCTATTGTGCTTTTCAGAATCCACTACATGCCAAATTCTGTGATAAGCAGGAGACCAGATCTTTGCCATCTAGGAGGGGTCAGGTCAGCCTGGCAGGGAGAGAAGGACATAATTCAAACAGTCACATGAATGAGCTCATAGTTACAGACCAAAGAGAAGCAGTCTGAAGAAAGGAGTGGAGTTTCTTGAGTGTGTGTAACAAAAGGAACCAATTTGTCCTGGGGTTGGAGGCTGGGAGGTGGTTGGGGAAGGCTTCCACTTGGCCAAGGATTGGAGTATGAGCATTGTTGGGCAGAAGGAACACACTGTATACAGAGAGAACAGCATGTGCAAAGGCCCTGGGGTGGAAAGGGAGCTTGATGTGTTTGTGGATCTATTCTGGTCCTTCTGATTATCTTGTTTCTGACCCAGGCATTGCTGAGCCTTGTCCTGGGAACCCTGCGTTTCTGGGTCACATCCACACCTTGCCGGGACACCATCCTCTAAGCCCATTGCTTTTTGAAGAATGGCTTCACCGGGAACCTCTGTCCAACAGTGACTGAATGGAACACATCCAAGGAGACAAGCATCTACTTGGTTTTCCCAGTCTGATCCACAACCACTACCATTTCCCTACCTCTTCCAATTAAGACAGTCGTACAGGGTTCCATGACTTGGTGCCTCAAAGGACTGCCATTAAGATCAACTGAATTAAGATACTTGAACTTAGAAAACTCTCAGGTGCCAGGGATGCTTGTTAATGTTTTCTTCTGGTGAAAGAGTCCTGTTTGGAATGCCAGATAAGCTACAGCCCCCAAAAGGAGCGTGTGAGAAATTGACATCAGGGTTGGATTTGAAGTGATGGGAAGGATATTTTTAACCTAATAAATGACCTCTGTTCTCCAAGCCCCAGCACTCACCCCCCACCTACCTGCCACACGCCTTACAGCAGTTTTTTGGCATAAAATATTTGATTTAGGCACTATGACACAGCCACATAATGTTTTGGAGAGAAAAACAACAGATGATTGGAAAGTTAAGGGGAGAATGTAGAAAGGTAGAAAGTACCTAAACTCACTTCATTTGCAAATCTGAGGAATTTCTGAGGATTCTCCAAGCCTCCCAACAAAACCCTGACCCACGCTTCCTTTCCTTTCCAGTGTTTTCAGAGCAAACAAAGGGATATGTCTCCGCAATCCCCAGGTGGCTCTAGAAAATGGATTTAACAGCTGTGTTAGGAGGCAGGGGCTCAGCCAAAACTTGTTACACATTTAGAATAGTCTCCAGGAAAGCTAGCCTGTGCCCATACGTGGCTGCTTAATGTTTTCTCAGCCTGCCGTCAGCCAGCCAGCCCCCTTCCCTGACTTGGAGGGCTGCATCCTCTAGCTGCCCAGAGCCTCCCTCCACGGGTCCAGCCCCCAAAATGCCCTCTTCCTCTTCTGCCCCCTTCATATCCAAACTCCTGATTTTCAGCGGGGTCAGTCCTGAGAGTAAAACTGATGTTAAATTGCTGTCCACTGAGGTTTGATGACTGATGACCCCATCATTCTTGGAGAGATATTTTCACTCTGGCTTAGTATATTAACCCAGGTGAGTCTCCGTTCGGTGGGATCCCAGAAGGTGGGGGAGCCATATTTTAAGGTAGGAAGTTTTCCCTGGAAGCTCGAAAATGGGAATCTTGCAGCCTCTGCCTGTGTGTATGTGTTTGGCTAACATCGGTGGGATGGGTGCAGGCATAATAAATCCTTTTTCATCAGTTTTCCGATAGTATACTCACCCATCTCTCCTTCCCTCCCTTCCTTTCTTCTCACTCTTGTCATCTTACTCTCACTACCTGTTCTCAGAGGCACACATTGCAGGCTGGCTTGTCACCATTGGAGATTTTTCTCCCCAGGTCCATTCGGTGCCCAGAGGGCTGGTGTTTCCTGAATCTAAGAGCCATTCTCAGGTCACCACCCCTACCATCTTAGTACAGCCCCTGGAACCGGTGTGGAACGAGAGTTGTTAGGTGTCAGCCAGAACCAGCAGTCTGTCACTGCTGTTCAGTCACTTCCCATTAACCCAAGATCTTTTCTACCTGCTTTGTTTTCTTGCATCAAGATCCCTCTTTATTGCAGGAAAATCTAATTAAAGTAGCTCCTTTCCCAGGCCTAGGCAAAACCATATTTATGGGTAGGACAATGGCTGAGATGAACACATTTGAAGGACTGGGGGTAGCGGGCTCAAGAAGGACATACTTCCTTCACTCTGTATGACAGACTCTAGGTCCGTCCACCTCACTACAAATAACTCAATCTCGTTTCTTTTTACGGCTGAGTAATATTCCACTGTGTATGTGTGCCACACCTTCTTTATCCATTCATCTGTCGATGGACACTTAGGTTGCTTCCGTGTCCTGGCTATTGTAAATAGAGCTGCAGTGAACATTGTGGTACATGACTCTTTTTGATTTATGGTTTTCTCAGGGTATATGCCCAGTAGTGGGATTGCTGGGTCGTATGGTAGTTCTTTTTTGAGTTCTTTAAGGAACCTCCATACTGTTCTGCATAGTGGCTGTGTCAATTTACATTCCCACCAACAGTGCAAGAGGGTTCCCTTTTCTCCACACCCTCTCCAGCATTTATTGTTTCTAGATTTTTTGATGATGGCCATTCTGACTGGTGTGAGGAGGTGATACCTCGTTGTAGTTTTGATTTGCATTTCTCTAATGATTAGTGATGTTGAGCATGCTTTTATGTGTTTGTCGGCAGTCTGTATATCTTCTTTGGAGAAATGTCTATTTAGGTCTTCTGCCCATTTTTGGATTGGGTTGTTTGTTTTTTTGTTATTGAGCTGCATGAGCTGCTTGTAAATTTTGGAGACTAATCCTTTGTCAGTTGCTCCATTTGCACATATTTTCTCCCATTCTGAGGGTTGTCTTTTGGTCTTGTTTATGGTTTCCTTTGCTGTGCTGACACATATATATGGAATCTTAAGAAAATAAAAAAGGTCATGAAGAACCTAGGGATAAGACGGGAATAAAGACACAGACCTACTAGAGAATGGACTTGAGGATGTGGGGAGGGGGAAGGGTAAGCCATGACAAAGTGAGAGAGTGGCATGGACATGTATACACTACCAAATGTAAAATAGGTAGCTAGTGGGAAGCAGCCGCATAGCACAGGGAGATCGGCTCGGTGCTTTGTGACCACCTGGAGGAATGGGATAGGGAGGGTGGGAGGGAGGGAGACGCAAGAGGGAAGAGATATGGGAACATATGTATATGTATAGCTGATTCACTTTGTTACGCAGCAGAAACTAACACACCGTTGCAAAGCAATTATACCCCAATAAAGATGTAAAAAAAAAAAAAAAAAAGAAGAAGGACATATGCAGTTCCCAGGTGGGCTCTTCCACTCCAGGCCACTTTGGTTGATTTCTCAAGTCATTCAGGAGTGTGAACTGTAGGGATGAGTCTGCTTGTGATGGGTGGGGTGGAGATACTATGAAATAGTGTTGGGGGAAGCCCTTGCTAAACCAGATCAAAGCACATAAATTCATGAGCTATGTATGCTGTGCCGTGTGCCCCAGAGAAAATGTGACTGTTGATGACTTTCCAAGTTGGAAGGGGAACACGCTAACTCGGTAAATGCAGCCTGCTCACCTGAATCCAAGACATCTGCTTGGCCTGCTTTCACCTGTCAACTGTATGTTCTTGAGCAAGTAATTTCTCTTTCTGTGGCTTAGTTTCCTTATGTATAAAGCAGGAGTGTCAGGCAAGATTTCTAAGACCCTTTCTCTGCTGCATTTCTGAGTCTGTCTATATTTGACCAAACTCCAATTTATCCTCCACGTTGCAGCCAGAAAATTCATTCTGGAGCACATGGTTGACCAAGGTTCTCCCCTGTTTAAAACACAGCTGTAGGGCTTCCCTGGTGGCGCGGTGGTTGAGAGTCCGCCTGCCGTTGCAGGGGATGCAGGTTCGTGCCCCGGTCCGGGAAGATCCCACATGCCGCGGAGCGGCTGGGCCCGTGAGCCATGGCCGCTGAGCCTGCGCGTCCGGAGCCTGTGCTCTGTGGCGGGAGAGGCCACAACAGTGAGAGAGGCCCGCTTACCACAAAACAAACAAACAAACGAACGAACAAACGAAAACAAAAACCACAGCTATAGTTCCCTATTGACCTCAAGGTGAAATCCGTCTTTATTAGCCGGACATCCATGGCCCTTTAAGACCTGGCCCCTGTGGCTGCAACTCCTGCCACTTCCTCCTGTCACCTGCATTCTAGCCATATCGGACCACACGAAGTTCCAGAAGCTTGCCATGGCCCTGAGGCCTCTGCGAAGGCTGTTTTTCCCCAGCTGGAACTCTCCAGTCCCACTGCTCCTTCAACTGGCTACCTCTTTTTCACCCTCCAGGTCTCAGCTTGGAAGTCACATTTTTCTGAGGATCCTTCTCACTACCCCTTCCAAGCCTGGGGCAGGACTGCTGTCACAGTCCTTCCTATAGGATAGTGTTATTCCCTGTTTACTTCTCCGAATCATAAGCACCTTGAAGGATCGAGCTGTGTCCTGCTCGCATTGCGTCCCCAGGTCCAACACAGTACCTGGCGTGTAGCAGGCAAGCAATCAATAAGCCATTTCCAAGCCGCTGTGCTGCTAGCCAGAATGTGGCATTGTGCCAGCACGTATCTCCTTCCCAAGAGGCAGGCAGTGGGCCACTTTTTGAAGGCTGCCTAGTGAATTGATTCAGGCTATTTCCAAATGATGGTCATTCCACTTTCTAAAATACCTAACTATCTCCCAGGGGGTAGCGTGGACTCCCTGTGTGCCCTATCCTCTCTTGTTTCCCTGGTGTGACCCCTTATCTTTAGGACTGGGAATCATGCGGACTTTCCTGTTTTTTCCCCTTTCTGGCAGCATGTTAACACTCCACCAAGCACGCACGTCCCGTTTTAGATGCATTTTGGCAAGCTGATTTCCTGTTCCCATTCAGTCAATCATCTTCCATCTTTGGCAGGAGGGAGAACACACAGCTTTGCAGGTGCCAACCCCAACGTATTTCTAATTCTATCAAGCGTGGCTGGATGTGTGCCACCTATGCCATAGGAATTTAAGATGCTTTAAAGAAATTGTGTGTGTGTGTGTGTGTGTGTGTGTGTGTGTGTGTGTTTCACAGTAAGGACTAAGAATGTTCAGGCTGAGCTATGGATGCAATACGGTCACGCCTGCATCTGTGAATCATTCTTGGTCGTTAGTCTTTCGTTAAGGACCACAGTTCTCTCTGATAGTAGGAAAGAGGCTGCACTGCTGGGAGGTGCTGGGAATCTGGGTACCAAAGATTCCTGAGTGATGATTTAAAAGTGAAACGGACTGAAGCACAACACCAAGTCCATGAGAGCTGGCTGCGTATTCCTAGTCCATTCTTCGTAGGAAAGAATCCATAGTGGGGACAAAGGGGATTTGTGAAAGGACAAGCTAGTGGCCTTTAGTATTGGCGGTGATCCATTTATCCATTTCAAACTCTAGTGATGCTGTGAAAACTGGCTGTACTTCTGAAGTTCCTTTTGACCACAGCTGAGTATAGATCTACTCCTTGAGGACTTTGATGTGTATCTGAGGGGTGTGTGTGTGTGTGTGTGTGTGTGTGTGTGTGTGTGTGTATTTGTGTGTGTGTGTTTAAACCTTTTTTTCTTTTATCAATTCCTTCGCTTGTTTTGAAGTTTCAGTAGGTGCCTCCCAGGGCTCATAACCTAACTCCCTTTTTGTCATTTATTCTCTGCTAACATCCATAAAGTCTTTTCTGTTATATCCAGGGTGATTTTAACCCTTATCCTCCCTTCTTTACGCTCTGAGATTTTCCTTCCATTTCTTCTTGGAACACAAATTTGATTTCCTACCTGCACAGCCCAGCATGAACCTGATGGTAATTACTCTAATTTGCAGCTACATTGGAAGGGTGATGGGTGAAGACGGACTCTCTGTTCCATTTAGCCTACACTCCTCACCTTCAGGCCCCTCTCCTCAAAATGCCGTTCCTTATCAAGAAGACTGAAGCATAAAGTGGTAGCTGCACTAAAAGTTTTATTTAAGTTTATTTTTCTGAAAGCTGGGAAAATCTGTTCTAAGAGGATGGAGGGTTATTTTTCCTTTTTTTCACTTTAGCCTATGTTAATTTTGCTCTTTTCTTGCCATCCAATTTCGTTCTCTTCAGTTCTGTTCTCAGCTGGATCCTGGTGTTTCACTCCACATTTTGAACTAGCAGAGCAATAATATGTTATGATTAATAAGTGGCTTGACAGGCAGGAAAAAAGCAAATCTTATTCATTGCTGCTGTGCAGATTCGCTATTTTTTGCAACATGTATTTAGTCAGCAGGATGATTTTTGTCTAGCTCCTCGGCCCTTAGCTCCCTGCTTTAGCCGGATAGTCCATTTCTCTTTTCCTGTAAACTCCAAGCTTTCAGAACTTGGGGATGTGTTCCAGGAATGCTTAATGCTTCCTAACCTTAGGAACTCTTGGTTTTGGAGGCTACACCCCACATCGCATGAGATACATCAACGTGCATCCATATCCCACTTTAAATGCAATTTTATAATATACCTATGGAAGAATTTAGACGAGTTGCAGTTGGCTGTTTGACATGAGAGATTTTGCTGTGTACCCAGCCCTCTCCTGAGCATGTGTGAGTATGACTTACATACAACATACAGTAATGCTAGGAGCTAAATATTCTTACGATCCAATTTTCTATCCTGTTGACCTCTATTGCATGTAGATCCATTTCTCCTGGGGCATTTTATTTGCAAGATTTAGAATAACGAAAGTTGTTTCCTAGGTCTCTAGAATTTTTTTCCCCCCTTGAAATCATAGGTTCTAGCTCTGCTGTCTCTAATATGGTACCCACGAGCCACTGAGCACTTGAACTGTGGCTAGTCCAAGCTGTGCTCTAAGTATAAAATACACCTTGGTTTCAAAGACTCAGTAGGAAAAAATGAATAGATAATAACTTATTAATGTCTTTTTATATTGACTGCATGTCAAAATGATAATGATAATATTTGGGATATGTTGGTTAGGTAAAATATTAAAATTAATTTCACCTGCTTTTCTTTAACTTTTCTAATGAGGCTACTAGAAAATGTAAATTATATACGTGAGTCACCTTATATTTCTGTTGTACGGTGGTGCTGCACACACTGTGCTGAAGGGCATAGGGGTTACAATGGCTTCGGCTGGTTTCTGCCTTTATTGGTGTGAACTACACCATCCCTGCCGGGGACCAAAGGCTTTATGTGATATCCACTCACACAGACATAAACTGAGGGCGTACTCTGTGCCGGATGTCAGTCAAAATGCTGGAGATAAAGGAAGGACAGGAGAAACAGCATCTCTGCCCTGGCTCTCTGCATCAGGGGGCCCAGCCAAAGGGCAAACGTGGATGGCAGTCTAGCCCATGCCTGGCCTGCTAAGTGGGAGTTTTGGGGCAGGGTTGCCACACCTGAAGGAAGGGGTTCCTTTTTCTCATTCACACAAAGGGCTAGGCTCTTTCCAACCTTGTCTCTTGGAGACTGCATTTGTCCAACCAGGGCACCTTGAACATAAACCTCTGTGGGCCCTTCCCAGCCCTGTCTCCACCTTCATAGAGTAGGTGGGTCGGGAGTCCCAGGCACCTGAGTGGCTTCTGGAGCCCTGTGCCTGTTGCCCCAACTGTTTGCCTAGATTCTAACCTCTGGCACGAATCCCTGAGCCTGGCACCCTCCAGGTTTGGCACTCTTCGTTGCCTGACCGCAGACTTGTGACCCAAGGCTGGTTCCGACCTCCCCACGTGAATCTGCCCCAATCGGGCAGGCCGGCAAGGTTCCTCGTTTGTCCTCTTTTAGTGTCTGCAACAATGTCGTTCTTTACTGTTTTCCTGACTCCCTTAACTAGAACGGAAGCTCCTCATTTGCTGTGTTACTTAGCGCACCTGCAGCCCTGAGGGCACAGCCAGAACACACGGGATGCTCTGTGACTATGCAGTGCTGAGTGCCAACCCACCGCATGTGGATGAGGGAGGAGCTATGGGTTCACCTCTGCCTCCTTTGGTCACTGTGCCTTGTTATCTGTTTCAGTTCTAAGATTTGATGGCCGGACTTTCAGGAGCACAGACTTTGCTGGGAGTGTGGTGGATCCTACCCCACCTCCCAGACCCAAGCTGTGGGGACAGAGCTGCACCGATGCCTGGGGTCTGGTGGCTCCCATGTTTCTATGCCATCCCTCAGCCTTGCCTTCTGTCTCTCCACCTTTTCTGAGCCACTGCACTCTTTACTGCATCTCAGCCCCTAGCCCTGTGCCTGGCAGGTAGAAAGCTCTTGATAACTATGCACTGAGTACTGATGTTACCCAAATGGAGAGTCCAGAGGGCACCAGCCAAAGTGCTGTGCTGATGGAAGGCAAAGATTTGCCTATCACTCACCGCATCCCTGGGTTTTGATGGCCAAAGACTTCGCCCAAGTGTCTGAAAGTGATGCATTCTTTCCCCTCTTCCAGGTGTTTCTTAGAGAGTTTTCTTCTGAGCTGTGCTTTAGAATCTTTAGCTCAGGCTTTTCTTTCCACCTCCCACTGAAGGAGAATTCTCCCCCTATCTGGGGATATTATTTATTTCTTCGTAGTTATGCCTGGGTCTGCTGCTTATGGTATTTCCATGTCCTTGGATGGCGGGTTGGTCATCTTTCAAGTTCTTAATGGGTAGATGTAGAGGGCTCTGAGTCATCTCCACATGGGGTGTGCCAGGCAACCATTCATGCTTGCGATCCACTTTTGCATCATTTATTAGCACCGTGTGCTCACTTATTGGACCTGTGCTGGATGCTGGGGACTGTGGCGTTAGTCAAAAAGAAATAGAAGACTCCCTGAGCCCTGGGGATGCTCATGAGCCTGTATAACTCTTACAGACGGGGAACCAGCCTCACAACCTGTTGTGCAATAGACATTCTTGAAAGGCCACCTGCTACATGGTGGCTGCAGAGCCCAATGGCTCCACAGCTTCATGAATCCCACAGAGCTCATGGGAGGGCAAGCCCAGCATCGTGCCTGCCCAGGAGCAAACCTGAGACGTGTGCCTGAGAAAGCACCGCTTTCGTGGACCGGGGCTGTTTACTAGAGTCCGCAGCTCTGAAGATTGTTCACTGGGGTCATTAAAAGCCAAATCCATATTGTGATGGCTCTGAGCTTTCAGATCTTTTATTTCTTTATTTTTGTTTTGTTTGTTTGTTTTTAATAGAACATGCAACCAGTGAAGGGACGTGGAATTGGTTGGGGAAGGCATCTAGCTCACCTGTAATGAAATCACGATCTTGCTTTGACCGGACCGTTGTTAAGTGGTTCTCTGTTAAGTGTCACCAGGCAGAGAGGTTGTCCGGCGCAGGGAGTCTGAGGCTAAATTCTTTGCATATGACAATGACAGCACCCATCCCTACCTCCTCAAATTGTGTTTTTTAACTGTTTCTCAGAAGTGACTGACTGTTCATTTGGAGGATTGTCTGAAGGTTTCATCTGTGTGTTTTTGGCACTTCCACCCCTTTTGGAGAAGTCATTTCAACTCAGGTGAACAGGGCCTTTTCCTAAGCTGGGATTTTAGGCTGCTGTATAAGTCAGATCCTATGGGGCTCCTGCTTCAACCCCCTGTGGTTGCCCATCCTAAGCTGAGCAGAATCCACACTCCTTGCCCTGGCTCTGAGGTCCTGCATCACTGAGTCCTTCCCAGCCTCAGCCATTGCTGCCCCCCGCCCCCACATCTGCTCTCTTTTCCTTGCTGGGTACCTCAAGTTCCCTCGTGCCTCAGGGCCTTTGCACCAGCCGGTGCTTCTCCCCAGAACTCTTTCCTTTGCCACCCGCTTCCTTCCTATTTTCTTTTCAGGTCTCTGTTTAAATGTCACTTCTTCAGAGATGTCTTCCCTGACTACCCTGTTGAAAATAATGATTTCCCCCTCCGCTTTATTCTCCTGCCACAGCGCCCTTTGTATTTCCTTCCAGGAGCCTGTAACAACTTGTAATGCTCTTGTTGATTTCTTGCCTGTATGTTCTTAGTCTTACCCACCAGACCAAGGGTTGGTAAACTATGTTCTGCAGGCCCAATGTGGCCACCACTTTTTTTTTTTTTTTTTTTTTTTTTTTTTTTTGCAGTACGCGGGCCTCTCACTGCTGTGGCCTCTCCCGTTGCGGAGCACAGGCTCCGGACAC
>NW_006790015.1:3092324-3108887 GCF_000442215.2 Lipotes vexillifer
TCTCCCACCGCGGAGCACAGGCTCCGGACGCGCAGGCCCAGCAGCCATGGCTCACGGGCCCAGCCGCTCCGCGGCATGCGGGATCCTCCCAGAACGGGGCACGAACCCGCGTCCCCTGCATCGGCAGGCGGACTCTCAACCACTGCGCCACCGGGGAAGCCCATTTTCTTACCATTTTTTAAATTGAAGTCTAGGTGATTTACAGTTATGCTGTGTTAGTTTCAGGTGTGCAGCAAAGCGATTCGGATACATACACACACACACACACACACACACACACACACACTTTTTTTCAGATTCTTTTCCATTAGAGGTTATTACTAGACATTGAATATAGTTCTCTGTGCCATACAATAGGTCCTTGTTGTTTATTTGTTGTATACATGGTAGTGTGTATATGTTAATCCCAAACTCCTCATTTATCTCCCTCCCCACTTGTTTTTATAAAGTTTTATTGAAACACAGCCACTCTCATTCCTTTACTATTGCCTATGGCTGCTTTCCTACTACAGAGGCAGAGTTAAGCAGTCATTACTGAGGACTGTAAAACTGGGAATATTTACTACCTGGCCCTTTGCTGACACTGCTTGGGACCATGTAGTCATGTGGGCAGGGGCCTTGTTTTGCCAGACTTGTTCACTACTGTATCATCAGGACCCAGTACATTGCCTGGCACATAGCAGGTGTCCAGTAAGAATAAACAAGTAGGAAGGAAGGAAAGAAGGGAGGGAGTGGGTGGAGGGATAGGAGGGAGAGAAGGAGGAAGGAAAGCAAAGGAGGTCTGTCGTTTTTCTGGACCACTCTTATTTCTACACAGTATCTTAGTAATTTGCTACCAGTTTCATGAGCTGTGTGCCATGGAGATACAGAAGCATACCCTTGGCTTTGAAAGCAGGGCTCCATAAATGCAGTAGGTACTGTAGCCAGGATTATAGAAATGCTTCCCATTCACGTCATCCCAGAGTTCAGCCCAGGAGTCTAAGTTGGGGAGTAAGGCATCAGAACTCCTGAGTTCCTTTCTGGTCTCTGGCAGCTCTCAGGCAGAAGGACTCCCAGGGACCCTCACCTTTATAAATCCTCTCCATCCTCTCCGCTCTCAGTGTGGGTAAACCCTGTGGATATGATGAGATGTCATTCCCATGATTATGCTATACGACAAAGGGACATTATTCAAGTGGGTCTGATGTAATCATGTGAGCCTTTAAAAGCAGAGAATTTTGTTGGCTGGTAACAGAAGAAGTCAGAGGCATTGGCTGCATGAGAAGGACCTGACTCACTGTTGCTGGTCTGGAGATGGAAGAGGCCGCATGAGAAGGAATGTGTGTGGCTTCCAGGAGCAGTGAGCAGCCCGCAGCCAACACCCGCAAGAGACCAGGGTCCTCAGTCTTGTAGCCACAAGGAGCCAAACTCTGTAATAACCCAAATGAAGCAGATGCTCCTCCGGAGCCTCCAGATTGGAAGCCAGCCCAGCCAGCAGCTTGACTTTGGCCTTCAGGAAAAAACCCCCCTGAGTTTGGCCTTAAGAAACAACACCCTGGTTTGGCAAGTTCCCCTCCAAGGACACCCGACTTCTGATCTATAAAAACCGGGACACAGTAAATGGGTGTTGCCTTAAGCTGCTAAATTCATCATGATTTGTTACGTGGCATAGAGAACTGATATACCAGGGAACCCTGAACCACATTCAATGGGAAATCGAAGTCAGCTTCCCAGCAAAATGGTCTGAAAAATTTCCCTCCTGCGAGCTAACCGTGCCTCTTATTAGCTGTATGACCATGAACAAGTGACCTCTCTGAGCCTCGGTTTCCTCATTTGTAAAAGAGGGAGTAATAATAGTACTGTTTGTCTGGAGGAGTATCAGCAGGCTTCAATCAGGGGGTGAAGAGTAAGAAGAAAGATGGGCTTTCTCCTTAAGACCAGCTTAGGACTTCCCTAAGGTGGTTAAGAATCCACCTGCCAATGCAGGGGACGCAGGTTTGATCCCTGCTCCGGGAAGAGCCCACATGCCGTGGAGCAACTAAGCCCATGTGCCACAACTACTGAGCCTGTGCTCTAGATCCCATGAGCCACAGTTGCTGAGTCCCCATGCCACAACTACTGAAGCCCGCGCACCTAGAATCCGTGCTCTGCAACAAGCCACCGCAACGAGAAGCCCACGCACTGCAATGAAGAGTAGCCCCCGCTCACTGCAACTAGAGGAAGCCTGCACGCAGCAACAAAGACCCAATGCAGCCAAAAATTTAAAAAACAAAACAAAACAAAACAAAAGACCAACTTAACCCGGGTCTGAATCCCAGCTCTGCCATTGTAACAGAGAGAACTTGGCCAAGACGCTTAGTCTCTCTGATCTTTTATTTCCTCCCGCAACAAATGAGACTGGCAGTGATGATGGCAGGCAACTCATGACTGTAAAGGATTCTCTTTGCAGGTAAATCACTGACTACTGCCCAGCCATGGTGGGCACTCAAATGTTAGCTAATCAGCAACCAAGACAGGACCCCAGTCCCATTGGCCAGATGGACGGTAATAATAATTTGTCATTGGTGTGTACTGTTTTCTAGTTTGCAAAGAGGTCTCTCACACGTGAGCTCAGCATGGAACTGCATCACTCATTCTTCTGCTAACTTTAGAACTTCACCTCAGGGGCCAGGGGACATGAGACCAGGGCACACGTGGGACAGCTGTGTGGTGGGCTCAAGATGGGCAAACCCAGTTTGCAAGACCAGCTGACAGGCAGCCATGTTCTCCCCCACAATTTCCCAAAGAACATTGAAAATGCAAAGCTTTAGATTCAAAACCAACATGTATTACCTGCTTACCAGGTACCAGGTCCTGTGCTAGATACTTTTTTACTCATAAAATATTATTTAATCCTTACAGCAAGAAACAAGTCTATAGCGAGGGTTAAGATTTAAGAACCATGGGTTTTTAAAAATAGAACAGGTCAAATCCCACAGTCAAGCAGGAGCATATTTTTCATTCTTCCCTGGCCTGTTTTCACCACCAAGGGCTTGGGAGTTATCTTAAAGGCAGGACACTTTGAAGGCCCCGATGCCAGCCTACACACTTCCCTTTGGCTCCTTTCTGTCCTGCTCAATGATTCTCAGACTTTGGAGTGTGTGAAATTTGATGCATAGGATTGAATAAACAAAACCTAAAGCCAGAGTACTGTATGGGTAATGTAAGCAATTTATAAGGGTAATTTTTGCCTTACATGCTGACTGTAAATGCTGACCCTTTCTTAGAAGCAGAACACACATGAGGGTGTTTGACCAGGAGGGGATCTCAATTCATCCCAGTTCATGTGGTTGAATCCTCCCATTTTACAGATGGAAAAACTGAGTGCCAGGGGGAACAAATGGATCACAGCTGGTTACAGTACTTAGTGATAGAACTGGGAATGTTTTTGTGGAATTGGGTTATTTGTCTTCTGATTAAACATCTGATCTGCAGTTTGACTCAAAGATGCTAAGGTTTTTGAAGGAATGTGACAGATTGGTTTCCTGGCTTCTCTTATCAAAGTTGGTAGGAAAATAGTTGGCTTCAGATTTGGCAGGATAACAAGAGAGGTGCCCATGGATGGGTAGCCTTATAAAGTCTGTCAGTGTCGAAACCCTTTGCTAAAGCCAGGAGTCTCAGCCTTTCTAGAGACCAGGTAAGATGAGTCACCAATGAAAAACATTCTGCTCTAAACCCTTTTAAACGTTTCTTCTTTCCTGCAGGCTAGTTTTGGGGTTTTCATGGTGAGAAGGCAGTGTAGCCCATGGGTTTGCAGGGGAGCAGGCAGACCCTTTCTTGCTGGGGAGGTAGAGAGCATTTCTTCCCTGTCCCCAGACTTTTATCAAGAGTCACAAGCATAGCTCAGAGTCTTAGGCTTACCCTCGACTGTTTACACCACCGACGTCCAGCTGGAGGCAGATCAGAGATTTAAGCTGATCATATCAGGGTCATTATTTGCCCTGTTCAGACAGTTAATTATGGGACACAAAAAGCTCAGAGGGATTTGCAGCTGTCTGGTGTGTACATGTCAAAATGCTGTCTTTCATTCTACTGTACTTGGACCAGATGTTGGAGCTTCTGCCAAGCCTTGATGCCAGTGCTCTGAGGGATGGATTTCTTTCCATCTTCCACTTTGCTCATCTTAGACCACCACAAACTCAGCCTTCTTTTTATTAGCCAGCAGCGGACAAGGGCTGGAGTAATTTACTGAGTAGGCAGATTAACTTGAGTTAGTGAGAGTCCATCCCGGTGTGGGACATGGTACAAGGTGTACCTATAAATGTCTCAGTAGCTGACACTCAAGGAAGACTTTTGTCTTAGGGAGACATAAGGAACTCTCTGGCCTAATAACATTGCACATGTCTGTCTTGTGTCACAAGACTTAGTGCTGTGCTAAGTTGGCTACTGGTCTCTTATGCTAATAATAACAAGAACACAGTAATAATTGTTAACAATCAGTGGGTCCTTGCCAGGTACCAGACACTGTTCTATGGGCTTTACGTGTATGACCCAATTTCATCTTCACAGCAGCCCACGTAGGTGGGTAAAAGCAAGATGCCCATTTCAGAGATGAGGAAACTGATGCACAGATGGGCTAAGTAACTTTATCACAGTCACAACACTAGGGAATAGAGTAGAGAGATCATAAAGACAAGCTATCTGCCCTTGTAGATGTAGTTTTCTCACAAGGGTTTGGGTTTCATCTTACCCGAAGGTTGGGTTTAATGTCAGTAGATGCTAGATCCCCATCTTTCCTCCTTGGGCCCCAGGGTAACTCAGTCTGTATTCCTATGGAACAATGCTTTAGTAGCTTGCAAATTCCTAACGGAGGTGAGGATGAAAGACTCACTGGAGGACATTGGTAGTGTTCTTGGGACAGAGGACATGTGCTATTCTGGCTTCTGGTATCCTTGCATCCTTCTACTGATAACTGTGTCTGATCTTGCTTTCAGCCTATGTGCCGTTGGAGGGGCTCCACCCCTGATTTAGTAAGCATTTAATCTAGTCTTTAAATAAACAGAACATAATATTCTGCCACAGTGATTGAGTCAGGGATGGGCACAGTAGCCAATAACAACAGAAGAGAACCAAACGGGCATGCTGGCAAAAAGACTCTTGCAGTCTTTCTTTTGATCATAATCTGCGAACATGTCTAGTCTGGAGCTATGGCAGCCATCTTACCACCATGAGGCAAGAGCTGGCTGAGAATGATGCCCAAGCCAGAGGAAGCAGAGCCAAGAGATGGAGTAAAAAACCCTCCTGTCATGCTTTGCCTACCATGGGTAAGTGAGTTTGCTCATCTATGTTACTTCATTATAGAATCTTAATTGATGTAGTCTCTCATATGTGAATATGATTTTATTAGCCTACTCATGGCAGGCCTTTATAAAATGATTAACTAGAGGAAGGTGTGTAAACACCTTTTTCTTGCTCATTTACCTGGTCAGTGTGGTGAATGAAGCCTCATATTCTAGTTTAGCACATACCAACCTGGGGTGTGAAGAGCAATGATTCCACAGGAAGTGCTTCAAAAGAGAAAGGGGGGGCTTCCCTGGTGGCGCGGTGGTTGAGAGTCCGCCTGCCGATGCAGGGGACGTGGGTTCGTGCCCCGGTCCGGGAAGATCCCACATGCCGCGGAGCGGCTGGGCCCGTGAGCCATGGCCGCTGAGCCTGCGCGTCCAGAGCCTGTGCTCCACGACGGGAGAGGCCACAACAGTGAGAGGCCCGTGTACCGCCAGGGAAAAAAAAAAAAAAAAAAAAAAAGGGGGTTTAGTCTTCCAGGATGAAAGTAAGGCACAGAGAGATTACATCAGGGAGTGGGAGAATCAGGATTCAAAAGCAGGTGACCTAGATCAAGAATCCAAACTTTTAATCATTATGATTAATAAATACTTTTGGAAAATTTATGTATATTTGTTGAGGACCTACTATGGATCCATCATAGAATACATCAGTGAATAAGCCACAAAAGACCCCTCCCTCGTGGTGTCGGCACTCAAGTATATGTCTGTGGGCAGGAAAGATAGAAAACAAACGACAAAAGTAGTAAGTAGTGTTAGAAGTTGATAAGTTCTGTGAAAGAAGAAATATAAACAATTAAGGGGGGGGGTTGTTCAGGGTAGGCGGGTTCCAGTTTTCAGTAGGTTGGTCAGATTGGACGTCTTTGAAAAAGTGGGATGGCAGAGGCAAGGGAGTTAGCCACAGGGCTGCCTGAGCAAAGAACATTCCAGATGGCAGGACGAGCCAGTGCAAAGGCCCAGAGGCAGGAGCATGCCTGGCATGTTTGAGGACGAGCAGGGAGGTCAGTGAGTTGGAACCGAGTAGGCAGAGTGCGGCAGATGATGAGGTCAGAGAAGCAGTGGGGGTTGCAGATCTCTAAAAAGAGTGGCCCCAGCAGGGTTTTGGGCAGGGACACGGCCTGGCTCAGGCCGCTGAAGGAGGATAGGCTGCCGACGGGAAGCACAGGGACAGGGAAGGGAGGTCAGTGGGGAGACACAGTACACTAATCCAGGTGAACCGTGCTGGGGGCCCAGGCCAGGGAGGCAGCAGTGGAGGTGGTGCGCTTGGAGAAGGCTGGATTCTCAATGTGTTTTTATGGAAGAGATGAAAGAATTTGTAATTATTCCATGTGTGGGGCAGAGCAAAAGTGAGGAGTCAAAGATAACTGTAAGGTTTGGGGCAAAACTTGAATGATTCAATTAAATGCAAATACTTTGAACTTTACACCTATGGCCAAAGAGCCAAACGTCTTCTATCTGGGGCCACTTTCATTTTATTTTGTGCAAAAGTACCATGTTGGGGGAGTATGCTGCTTTATGACAAAGAATGTCTACATGCATCATCCCATTTCATTCCCACCCCAGTCCTGAGGTTCTACTCCTATTTGAAAGCTAGGGAAACTGAGGCTCAAGGAGCTGGTTGCTCACCCAACCCAGATCACGTAGTTGATGAACTGATATTTTCTGTTTTATTCTGTTTTCGTAGAAGAATGTTCTGCTGTCATTATGTCTCAGTAGAAGCAATGGTCTCTTGGTGATAAAATAGCTAATTGCACTTACCAGATTCATTTTCATAATCTACGTGGTCTATAATGTTTAAGCCGTGAGTGCATCAGAATCCTTGAAATGAATTGTCCTTCTGAAGGCTTCTCTCTAAACACACTTTCCATTTGCTTGTAACTTTCTGCAATATCGTGCCTTAAGATCTAGAATTTTTTGTCTTTGCTTTTGTATAAAAATGTACATATATTATGTTCTGCTTCATTGGAATGCCTGCCTTTGCTGCTGCTGCTTTCTGTGTTTTGGTTGTGTCTGCTGCTGTCTGACATCCTTGTTTTTCCCTACTTTGATTCAAACAACTTGATTATCTCTTTCAGAAGCTGAAACTTTGCTAGTTTTATAAGCAAGACTACGTTTGATAGTGAAGCTGGGGTGCGGGTGGTAGGCAGAGATGGTTTTAAAAATTTAGAAAGGAGGCAAAAGTTACTTGAGGGTATATGCCAATGACAAACCCTGCTGTTTTCTGGAACTTCCATCACTATTTCTATGCCTATGTCTAAACTAGGCAACCATAGTTTCTTGTTGGGACAATTACATAGTTGTGCTTTTCATTGTCATTTTCCGGCAGCGGATGAAGCCCCAGGTTTCTGCACTCTTCTCTTTGAATGCATAATATAAAACACAAATGCAGGGGGCTTCCCTGGTGGCGCAGTGGTTGAGAATCTGCCGGCTAACGCGGGGGACACGGGTTCGAGCCCTGGTCTGGGAGGATCCCACATGCCGCGGAGCAGCTGGGCCCGTGAGCCACAACTACTGAGCCTGCGCGTCTGGAGCCTGTGCTCCGCAACAAGAGAGGCCGCAATATTGAGAGGACCGCGCACCACGATGAAGAGTGGCCCCCGCTCGCCGCAACTAGAGAAAGCCCTCGCACAGAAACGAAGACCCAACACAGCAAAAATAAATGAATAAATTAATAAACTCCCACCCCCAACATCTTCTTTAAAAAAAAACACACACACAAAAACACAAAGGCATGACTTTTTAAAAGCTGCATTCATGAAGTGTTATGGCCACAGAGTTTAACTAAGTCAAGAAATGTGGATGTGGAGGCTTCCTTGAGATGGTTGCCTCCCGCAGTTGTCAGCCTTGCTGACATGTACGCATCTTAAGCCACGTCATCAGCTGGATAGTCTTCCAGCACATCTGCGACTCCTGTTTTCATCAATGGAAATTAATGCACTGTTGTCGAGAAGAGAATCACTTTGAGTGTGTGGCTATGCAAATGAACTTTTAAGAGAGTCCTTGCTGTGTGGAAGAGAAGAGAAAATGAGAGAGGCAAGTAGGGAAAAGTGAGCAAAGCTCAATATCTCCTTGTAAAATAAACAGGCAATTCCAATGGAGTTAAGCATTTCATGCCTGGATTGCTGTGATGGCCTGTGACCAGAGCTGTCACCTCCCTCCTTGACCCCCTGGTCATTCCATTCTTTAAGATTGATCTTCCAAAATCACTGCTTCTCTGGTGCCTTCCCTTACTTAAAAGCCTCCAGGGAGGGGGTGGGAGCATGAATACAAGGAACACAGAGGATTTTTAGGGCACTGAAACTACTCTCTATGATACCATAATGATGGATACATGTCATTATACACAGAATGTACAGCACCAAAAGTAAACCCTATTGTGAACTGTGGACTCTGGGTGGTAATGGTGTGTCTGTGTGGGTTCATCGACAGTAGCAAATGTACCACTCTGGCGGGGGATGCTGAGATGTTGATAATGGGCTTTTTTAGTTTTTCAAGGAACCTCCTTACTGTTCTCCATAGTGGCTGTATCAATTTACATTCCCACCAACAGTGCAAGAGGGTTCCCTTTTCTCCACACCCTCTCCAGCATTTATTGTTTGTAGATTTTTTGATGATGGCCATTCTGACCGGAGGACTTTACTTTTTTATTTCACCAAATTTTGGTGGGGGGGGGGGGGGGGCGCTGTGGGCACATGTGGGGCCTGGGAGGATATGGGGAATCTCTACTTTCCTCTCAACTTTGCTGTGAACCTAAAACTGCTCTAGAAAAGTAAAGTCGTTAAAAAAGCCTCCAGTGGCCCCATATAATCTATGGATCAAACACATACTCTTTATCCCAGTGGTCAAGGGCAGTGTGTAACAGGACTCTACCGTAACCCATCCAACACCGTTTAGTGTTCAGTCTTGTCTCCTTAATTACAGTCTAGTTAGTAGTTGAATCTAGTCGCTAAAGTCAAGGATAGTGCTTTCAACTGCATTTGTAATATCACAGAACTTACCACAATCCTGAGCACAGAATAGACCCCCGTTAAACCCAGGTGTTGACTTAAACTCATCAGAGGGAAAAGAAAAATCTTTGCTTATTGTCTAAGATCTCTGGAAAAGGAGACTTCAGTATATTCACTGGTGGCCCCTCTCAGTCCGTGAGGACCCATCAGCACCTCTAAGGGCGCTGCCACAGTGAAAAGTTGCAGAGATGGTTGGCATGGATGATGCCTCTGGGTACCACCCCCGTCTCGGTATTCACTCATTCATCCGTTCTCCCATCAACAATGTGTACGGAGGGACTTCCCTGGTGGTCCAGTGGTTAAGACTTCACCTTCCAATGCAGGGGGTATGGATTTGATCCCTGGTTGGGGAGCTAAGATCCCACATGACTCGTGGCCAAAAAGCCAAGACATAAAACAGAAACAATATTGTAACAACTTCAATAAAGACTTTAAAAATGGTCCACATCAAAAAACAAAGAAAAAGAAGTGTTTGGAGCATCTAATCTGCCCTCAGCATGGAGATGTGGTTCTGAAAGACACAAAGTCCTGCTCTGGTGGAGCTTGCGCTCTGTCGTGTGTGTGTGTGTGTGTGTGTGTGTGTGTGTGTGTGTGTGTGTGGTGTGTGTGTTAGGGAAGAGGGAGACACAGCAAACAAGTCTTCTGACACCGGCAAATGTCTGGCAAGAGGGGCTGTACCGGGTTGAATGGTGACCCTAAAGAGAAATCTTCACGACCCAACCACTGGAACCTGTGAATATGACCTTATTTGGAAAAAGGGTCTTTGCAGATGTGATTACGTTAAGGGTCTTGGATTATCCAGCTGGGGCTTAACTCCGGCGGCCACCAGGAGCTGGAAGAGGTGAGAACAGGTTGTCCCTTGGAGCCTCAGAGGGAGCAAAACTCTTGACCCCTTGATTTTGGACTTCCCACCTCCAGAACTGGGAGAGAATCAACTTCTGTTGTTTTAAGTCCCCAGTTGGTGGTGGTTTGTTACAGCCACCTCAGGAAAGAAATACAGGGGACAGAATCACCTCTGATTAGAACCATTGCCCTCAGGTGAGGAAGTTTGGGGCCGGTCTGAGGAACTACAAGGACGCAGGTGAGGTTGGCGTCGTAGTGAGTGAAGCCAGAGAAGTGGGTGGAGCCACAATCATGAGGAATTTAGAGTTTATCGTAGGTGTGAGGGGTGTTAAACACAGAAGGTTTCAGGAAAGCCAGCTTATATATTTAGCAGATTTCCCCCAGTACCTTGTGGACTGTGTGTGTGGTAGAGGGAACGTGAAGCTGGGATTCCTTAGGAGGGGCTGCAGTCGAACTGGCTTCTGACCCAGTGAGCCTTGCAGACCTTCCTCTCATCCAGGGCATTCCTGGGGGAGGCAGCCCAGGTGAACACAATTCCTCCTCCAGTTATTCCAACAGCCAGGCCTTGAGTTTGACGTTTCACATGATCGGAAAGATGAAAGGCACCCCAGAGACGGTTAGTTCATTGATTTCGTGTTAAGATGAAGAAACTGAAGCTTAAAGGAGGAAATGACACTGACCTCACATCCGTAGGCAGGTATGTTTTCATGGGCAGAGCTGAAACCTGCACCCAAGCTTCCCCTGTTCTTTCCTGATGGGCTTTCTTTACTTGTACAGAGTAGTGCAATGGCCAAGGGTATCATTTGAATTTTACAACCACCCCGTGAGATGTCCGGTATCAACACATAATTCTTATTTTATAAATGCAAAATATATATAAATTTAAAAACAAGGAGGATCAGAGAGGTGAGGTGATTTGCCCAAGGTCACACAGCTTTTAAGGGGCAGATCTGTCAGTCAATCTTGGGTCTTCCATCCCTCCCAGAAACCTCCATTTCCCCTGCTGGATCTTACAAAGTGCTGACACAGCTACCTCAATCTTAGAGTCTTCCACCGTTCCTTTGCCTCCAGTGACCTCTTTCCAACTTGCAAGTTTTCGATTTATGATTATATGGTGTTCCTTGCCCTTTAGGCAAGTTTGATTTCATCGTCCAGACACAAACTCCTTCACAGTGAAGGCTGCAACTAAAAAGAACAAGGAAAAGGGTTAATATAGGATGTGCTGGATCTGAAAACAATTTCAGAGGTATTGTGGGGTCCATGAAGCCTGTATACATTTCCTGATAGCTGAGAAAAGCATTACGCTTAACTGTTTTGCTTCCCAATGTGTGTCATGTGCAATATAAGAATAAAGGTTCACGTAACACGGAAGCTGTGACAAAAGCAGGAGGCCGGGAGATTCAATGCTAATAGTGACAGGGTATCTCTCACTCAGGGGAAATTAGCCATGGATGCTTTGCTTTCTTCTGTATCTGTATTTGGTCGAAAAGTGCTCCAGGGTCTTCTAACCTCACCCCCTTCATCCTTGATAAGGGAGAAGCTACATTCTAAGTAAATAATCTGACATGCTATCACTTGTCTCTTGAGTCCTGCCTTGAGAAGAATGCACACAGTTATTAAAGAAAAACTGTCCTGTGTCTATTTATCCAATCTACAAATTTGATCACAAAACATATATCAAGCCCCTGCTGTGTGCCAGGCTTCGTGTAGGTGCTGGGGACACACTGGGCTCTCTGTTCATGGGTTGTTCAGTGTGGAGTGAGGAGAGATTTTGAAGTGGGTGAATGCTGTGACATAGACAGAAGGAACAGGTCAGCTTATGGTGCTGGGAGGACTGGGTGGTCCCCCCAACATCGAGTAGAAGGACTGGGGCCAGGAGGAGAAGGAACCACGGCCAGAGATGGCAAGATGGTCCAGAACCTACAGTCTCACAGCCCCCAGAGGCTGGATGGGAATGTGGGGCTGGAATATAAAGTCCAAGAGTGGCTAGAATTCAGTGGGAGTTGCTGGTCAGGGCAAGGGCTCAGTGCTAGTCTCTGAACAGCAGGCAGGGCGGCATCTCCTTGCTGTGCTAGATGCCGGTGTTTCTTTCCATGGGACTGAGGCAGTGCTACACCGCCTTGGTGCTTCGGCTCCTGGCACAGTCAGTGGAGGGGGGCACCTCAGGCTGGCTCTGTGCTCCTCAGTGGTCAGCCAAAGTGGGGAGATGTGGTCAACAAGTTTTTCAGCCTCTTGGCTTCTGGATGGAAGATGTGACAAGAAGAAGTGATGCTACTATATCAGTCGGCTTGGGCTGCCATAGCAATACCCCAGACCAGGTGGCTAAAACAACAGAAATTTATTTCCTCACAGTTCTGGAGGCTGAAAGTCCAAGATGAAGGTGTCAGCAGGGTTGGTGTCCTCTGACGACACCCCAGTGGATCATGAGTTTAGAGCACAAAGCCCTCTTGGTGCCAGAAATGCAACTCGTGAGAACTTTGACTTGCCTGAACTTGGCCGTGCCGTCTTGCAGAGGTTTCAGCAAAAGCCCAACAGCTGGTAACGCTGATGCATGTGTTTCCTAATCATTTACTTATGTACCTGCTTCTCCTGCTAACCACGGGCTCCTAAAGGACAGAGACTTTATTTCACAGCCTACTGCCCAGAACCGACCCCAGCACATAGTAGGGACATATCTGTGTGATTGAATTTGTTGACGTTGCATTCAAAGTTGAATTGGTCTCTGTACCTAGAAAGAAGGGTGTGAAAGGGGATGTTTAACTGGAGGTCAAGCGGCAGAGAAGCCAGACAAACATCTGGCCTTTGGACCCCACGTTGCCCCTGACAGCGGTCCCTGTGACCCTGTCTAGCAGACATGGTGCCGATCCTAAAAATCCAGCCAGTATGTCAGTTCCTTTTCTCACCAGCCAAGTCCAGGGATATTCTTTTCAGGCTTAATTAGGTGGGACGTGAAAGTCGGGAACAGCCATGTGCCTACCCCTTCCTCTCAGATTCTCCCCAGATCCTTCACTTTCCTAAGAGAGACTTGGTAAGAGGAGGGTAGTTCTTGGCTGGCTGCCCATCTGTGGAGCTGTGCTGTGTCTTCCCAGAACTAAAATGAGTCTGGAGCTGCAGCGTCAAGGGGGAGGCATCCTTGTTGGAGCTCGTTCAGCACGTCTTGTGACAGGTGTGACGAACCTCTCCATTTTCCCAGCAGCCACTGGAAAAGAAAGGCCATCAGGTAGAAAATAGGAAGGAAGAAAGATAGAGGGGAGAGAGGGGCAGAGAGAGAGAGAGAGAGAGAGAGAGAGAATGAATCTGTGTGTTTCTATCCATTTGTGAGTTTACCAAAATGCTAGCCTTTGTGCAAAGGAAAACATCTCATGTTTCTGCTGCCTGACGATGAAACTCATCAGATCAGAAAAATAAATTAAAAGAGAGGCAGCCCTTGTCACATTTTATGTATGTAGATGATTGAAAGAAAGTGAACAAATAGAGCAAGCAAATTGTACATATAATAGCTTACTAGATAGAATGTTTTTTTTAATGAATAAGATTCAGAAACCGTATCAATTACATTTTACAACTGTCAGTATGTCTGTCTCTTATTTTTGTTTTCTTTCTGCTGGCCATAACTGAATTAGTGCTTTCTGATTCAAAGCTTTTTTCCTTTGGCCAGAAGTTTAAGGAGATATCACCTATCTCCTTATTTTCTGTCTTCCTTCATGTAGCTCTGAGCACAGAATTATGGTCTCTTTTTCCAAATGCGGGGGCAAGTGGCTGGTGTCCCTCCGTCCAGCCTTTGGTGGGGACTTCCTCCCATCTGTAATCTGCTCCAGCTAATAATCATGCTGGGCAGCTCGTACTGTATGCAAGGTGGGATGTCACCCTTAAGAACAAGAGTCTGTTGGTGTATTTTTCACCATGAACAGGCCATTTCTTTTAAATTAAAAAATTCTGAGATTAGTTATTTCCTGCTGCCTTACTCATTTGGTTAATGCATGCTAATGCTGCAAAAATAAATATTAATGTAGCATGCCTTGCTGGAGCAGGTCTTTGGGGGAGGTTGGTGAATCTGTGTGTAGCACATCTGAACCTCCTGCCATCAAGATGGTAATTAGGCTAAACTCGAGTGCAAGTACATTGTTTGGAGTGATTCTATGAGTAACCAGAAAGCTGTGGATCCCTCTTCTAACTGCCTCTGAGTTCGGCTGATTTTTCTTTAGTGAAAGCTGTATTTTTGGGGGGAGTCCTTATGTTAATGCTGTGTGAGCTGATTGTCTCGTCAACACTAGGATATGAGTAGAGGATGAGGCATTTGTGTAATTCTGAGCAGAAAATCTTTAAATAAGGATCAGCAATCCAGATTGCCAGAGGGTAGGGAGACAGTAGGAGAAACAGTAACTCACCAATGACACGTCATCGGTTAATGACAATGTGAGAATGGCAGCCTGAGGAGTAAGAAAGGACAAAGTAAGAAACACTGTCACTTGGTCTCCTCTTAGCCAGATTCTTTTGCACCGTTTCATTTTTATCAGTCAATCAGCTACTTTAGAGATGAAATGGATCTTTGAATTTGTGTAGTTTTACCTCCCAAACACCTGAAATTAATTCAGTGTGGAAGGAAAACCTCCAACACATCAGATGCATGTTTGATTGTGTTCTGCCTGAATCTCTCCAGCTATGGGGAGCTCAACACTTTTCATGCCAGACTTTTTGCTTGTTAGTGCTAATAGTTTGAAGCTTATTACTTCTTTGTGGTTTTGGTTCAGAATCTTTTGGTTGAAATTGGTAGGGGGGAAAAAAAATCTCTCAAGCTAGTTAAGTTTAAAGGGGAGTTTTTTTTGGGTTCACATACTTTGAAGACTCGAGGTAGGATGGGCTCCTGATTCAGGGCTCAAAGTGTATTGTCAGGCCCCATCTCAGAGCTATTGCCTCCTAGTTGGCTCCATTCTCAGGCTCTACTTAGTGGCCTCTGACAAATTCAGGCTCATCTGTTTCATGACAGCAGACCAGTGGCTCCTTCCTAATTTGGGGGAAGCCCATTGGCCCAAACTGGATAATATATCAGTTCCTTAATGTCTCGGTTTGGGTCCCACACACCTACAGAGCCTGAGACTAGGACTTGAGTGCAGGTAGTTAATTTGGGAGGTGAGCCAAGTAAAGGAGGAAAAGATAATAAAGGTTATGTTATTGAGCTGATTATTGGTACGAACAGACAAGTCTCCATCTCACAGAGGACCAGGACTCTCTGAGAAACTGTATAGAATGTGTCTCGGAATTGTTCCTCTGAAGGACACGACAGTGGGTCAGTTGATATTCCATCTTGCGTCCCTGTTGGTTGATGATTATACTTAGAGGCCATTTGTACCCTTTCCCTGCGCCACTCTGAGGTGCCTCAACTCAGACCGAAGGAGCTGGGGTAGGAAGTGGGCTTCGGAAATTGACCTGAGGCAGAAATGGAGAGAGACAAGGCCGGTGCTTGAGGAGCAATGGTACCAATGTTCTGGGAAGTGGGCGCCCAGGCTCAGATGAAATCACAGGTGGGTCGAGGGTTACAGAAACTGCCATCACTGACCAGGGACTGTGGCCTGGAGCATGGACTGAGCTGCTTGGCTTAAACCTTGATCACAGGCTATGTCCTTGGAGCTGGGAATGGAAGCTGCTTAAACTACGTGTGATGAGAATGGAAGAAATCATCACCCAAGAACAAAATCAGGTTACTATTACCAGAAAAAAGAAAGGAGGCCTGTGGGGGAACAAAATTGAAAAATATCTAGTGTACCCCTGTTGAGCCAGAAATCTGCCTTCTTATAACTTCCAGACATCAGTTGGAATGCTGCCTCTGAAGAGAATATATAATTAGCAGTGGTTTTTTTTCTTTTCCCTATGAATGATAGCCCTTAAAATATTAGGAGATAGTTAGCATGTCTGCCTTTGGTCTTCTTTTGTCTGGTCCAGTATAGATACACTTGGTTTCTTTAACGACTCTTTATATGATATGGTTTCTAGGACCTTTTGTGGTTCTAGGCACCCCCACTCCTGACACCCCCATCATTAGACTTCTTTACCTGTCACTCCATCAGCTGAGCACAGCAGGAAAGTTGGGGTCAGACCCATCACAATAAGAATGGATGTAGATAAGATAACCCTGGGTCAAGATATTGCGAACATCCTATGAGGTCACACTTGAAGAATATTTTATGATGTTCCAATTATTTGAAAGTAGAGGACCTATGTATGACTCTCTATTAATCAGAAAATACCTTCCTCCTGCGTTACCTAGTAATGGCTAACTTTATGTTGACTCATTTTGTACAATGTTCCTCAGTGGACAAAATGTTCGTTTGACCTGCCCAGTGTGTCTGTCCCTTCTCCTGGTAACCGAAGCCTGAATGACCTCTGAGGAGCCAGCCCCACTTCCATGTTCAGCA
>NW_006790015.1:3108897-3145503 GCF_000442215.2 Lipotes vexillifer
GCTCGGATGGACAAGTGGTGAAATACGTGATCTGCTTTTGGCCAGAGTCCTCACGCCCCTCTCCAAAGAGTTTGTTGTGTGATGAGCTAGTGATTCTGGCCTGGCCAATTGGCATGATCGCATTACTGGCCACCATGATGGGTTTGTGGATGGGCACCAAGGTGGCTCATTTGGAATGCCTCTTAAAACGTAGGCCTGGAGATGCTGGCAGCCACTTGCTACCGCATGGAGCCTGAGGATGAAGCCACAAGGAGCGGCATGTGACAGCAGGAAGCCAGCTTAATCACATCCTTTTGGCTCCTGCTGGGATTGAAAATCTAGTGTGGACTATTCATCATGTGAGACAGTACATTTCTTATTTCTGCTTCTGCTACGAAATGAATCTTAATTAATACATTCGTGACATTAAGATATTTAATAGATTGTATCAAATAGTGGAAAAATAAGTGGTTTTAAGTCAGACATTCTAGGATTTAGCCTGACACCACCACTCTCCAGCTAGGGATGAGATCAGAGTCAATTTCCTTGTCTCTATGCCTGGGGTTCCACTTTCGAGAAGATCAAACCCAGATAATATAAAATGGTAGAATAAAGTAAAATGATAGAATATGAGTATCACTGCCTATTTTTATTAAATGACGTGGTTAAAAAAAATCATGTAATAGTTCAGTATGGTCAGATCAATAGCTTCATGGGCTCATCCCTGGATGATGGAACAACTACGGATGTTCATAAGACAGTCCCATTCTGCCAAGCAATCTGCAAGGCATTTTTAGAGGGATTATTTCATTTAATCTCAACAACGCTATGACGCAGGCACTACTATTATTCTCGAATCGGGCATGAGGAAACTGAAACTCAAAAAGATCAAGTGATCTGTCCAAGGTCATGCTGCCAGGACACAGTAGAGTTAAGGTTTCTCCAGACAGGCTGACTTCACACCAGGTGCTCTGGGCCATTATTTTAGATCACCATTTCATCTTAATAGAAATTCCATGAGTAATGATAGAAATCTGTGTTTTTGCCAGTTGGGGTGCCCAAACACGGTAACACTGGTGGTTAAAAGTGTACGTTCATGCCTTTGTTTTCAAAGTAAGATAATAACAGCATGTCTTTTCCTGAATGACTCACCTTGGGCTTTCCGGCTTCTGGACCTCTGTCTTCATGGTACTCTTGAAACATACTGGCCTTCACCTCCTGCCCAGTTTCCCCCTGCTTGATTGTCATTAATTGCACAAACAACTTGACAGCAATAAAAAGGAAAAGTTGAAAGACAGGAAAATAACCTATAGTTCTATCCATTCTTTAAATCTCAGACTAAATGCCACCTTTCCAGGAAATTATCCTTAGAGTGTCCAGCTACCCACATGCATACATGTGTATGTGCTTGCGCACGCGCGCGCGCGCACACACACACACACACACACACACACACACACACACACACCCCTTATTAGATAGGATCATATCTTCCTTCTCTTACTGAACTGCAAACCAGGGCCTAGGCCTGGTTCATCTCTGCTTCCCCCATGGCACCCTGAAAGCGGGCCTTGCCCACATTACCTGCTCGGTAATTATCAATTGAATGTAAGCAGGCATATAGTAAAATTTTATGTTCCTCTTCAAGGGACAGTGAGTAATTACACTGATTTGCAGTCAGCCAACTTAGCTGGTATCTGGCTCTTAGTCTTGGCAAGGATATTTCCTGAAAGTTGACATTCTTCCTGGACTTGCAGTCTGACTGCACGAGGCTCTCTAGGGAATGAAAATTAGCCTACTATCTGAAATGTTTATGAAAACAGCTAAATTTAGATGATCAAAGATTTCACGAATCCTGGGGCCTTTGAGGTTGAAGACTGTGGTATTATTTACAAGCATCTTGAACAGCAAAGATTTTTCTTCATAAAGTCCCCTTGTGAGGCATTGAAGGTTCTACTCGGAAGCCACTTTAATTTCTCATTATTTGACAGAATGAAGCAAGTTCTTATTTAAGCAGCCTACTCGGGCATTTCATTTTTCTCTGTTCGTCCACCCCACCCTAACTTTTAGAGGGAGAGGAATGCTGCTTTCGACCAAACTGGAATTACTTCTAAGAGAGAAGGCAGATCGATAGCTTAAATTTAATGTGTGGATTAATTTGTCATCTCGAATCAAAAATGGAACCTGCTCAAAAGATTCCAAAAGGATGTATCTGCCACAATTTTGCTGAAATTTGGGGAGCGGGTTGAAGTCACGGAGATAAGGACCTTGCTCTGAGGAATGCTTTTACAACATAAAGCTCCTAGTATAAATTTGATTCATGCCAGGTGCGGAGCTGGTATTATTTGGGCTGGATCCTAAGCAGTGATTCTCCTTTGGTGTCTTGGCAGGAGAAGAGAGACAGGAAATGCAGATGGGGAGGAAAAGTGGGGAATGAGTTTCTTTGTGTAACCAGTTAAGGCCTCAGAGAGCAAAGTCAGAGGAACCTGTTACGGTGGGAAGATAAAACTCCCTGGTGTGTCAGTTTCTGGGGTGGCCATTTGGTTTGCACTGAATCTCCCTCTGGGGGAAGCAGGATGTAGAGTTATCGGGATCCCCAGCTCAGGTGGGCACAGCAGGTCCTCCCCTGGATCACCCCCAATCTGTGACACTGGGCAGATCGTTCGGCCTTGCTGAGACTCCCAGGTGTCTCGCCTGTAAAGCAGGAACTATGACAGTACCCACCTCACATACTGTCCACGGAACTAAACAAGGTGATTCGAGTGAAGCTTATAAAGTCCTTAACTCAGGGCCTGGCACATTAGTATCATTAAACTACTGCATATATACAATGGAATATTACTCAGCCATAAAAAGAAACGAACTTGAGATATTTGTAGTGAGGTGGATGGACCTAGAGTCTGTCATACAGAGTGAAGTCAGTCAGAAAGAGAAAGACAAATACCGTTATGCTAACACATATATATGGAACCTAAGGAAAAAAAAAAAAAAAAAAGGTCATGAAGAACCTAGGGATAAGACGGGAATAAAGACACAGACCTACTAGAGAATGGACTTGAGGACACAGGGAGGGGGAAGGGTGAGCCGTGACAAAACGAGAGAGTGGCATGGACATATATATACTACCAAACGTAAAATAGCTAGCTAGTGGGAAGCAGCCGCATGGCACAGGGAGATCGGCTCGGTGCTCTGTGACCACCTAGAGGGGTGCGATAGGGAGGGTGCGAGGGAGGGAGATGCAAGAGGGAAGAGATATGGGGACATATGTATATGTATAACTGATTCACTTTGTTATACACAGCAGAAAAACACACCATTGTAAAGCAATTATACCCCAATAAAGATGTTAAAAAATAAATAAATAAATAAAAATAAAAAATAAACTACTGCAAAGCATCTGAAAGAAAATGCAAGCGGGATATTGCGTTGAAATATAGTGGATCAGTACCAAAATCCTCCTTAGTCATGCAAATAGGACAGAATATGCTGCAGAAAGGCATTCCATAAACACCTGAGAGTCTCCTTCAGCCCTGACCCACCAGGTCTTGGATGCACAGCTTTTGCAAAAGGATAGAAGACAGCTCAGCCGCGAGGAAGGGGAAGGGCAGGGGGTGGGAATATGGCGCTTTCCCCCAGCTGCTGCCACCTGGCGCGGTGTCTATAAGGATAGTTTGTTTGTAAACAGAAAGCTCCACATTGCCACTCTGCCAATCCCCTGCCCAAGTGGGAAGAGCCTGTGATGAGCCACGGCATCAGTAATTACTGTCACTAGCTCTGCTGCAGTTTGTGGACTGGTGTTGCAGGTGGAGGAGGCTGCTCATCAGACTAACAGGAGCACAGGATGGGAGTCAAGGCTGGGAATCACTAAAGGCCACCCAGAGCCAGGCCACTGATCCCTTCTGGGATAAGAAGTTTCCTTTGAAGCTCAAGAAGGATTTCTCCTCTTTGTCTTCTGAGGCATGAACTAACTTGCCCCCGCCCCAGGTTTGCCCAAGGAGGGATAAAGGCTAGGGAAGCTGCTGGGAGGTGTAAGGGAAATGCTTTTGTTAAAGAGAGATCCCAGCCAAAGCTCCTAGGAATTTATCCAAGCCCAGCCCAGCCCTTAGGAATTGCTTGGGTGGAGTCATTATCACCAGATAAGATGTCTGGCAGGTTTAGACCCATGAGTTCCCCTCTGGGTTTCAGAGCAGCCAAGAGCAACCCTTCTGAAATCCAGATCGTGAGTTCCAGTAAGAGGCAAGACACTCTCTCCAGGTGCATGAGTCAGCAAGCCCCGCTGCCCTGGGCGGTTTTGCTGCCCTGGGCGGCTTTGCTGCTCTGGCCCTTCCTGGTATGTCATCAATCACCTGCTATCACAACTGGAGATGTCTGGTTGGCAGGTTCCTTGCAAGGGATGACCCTATGCCTTCAGGGCTTAAGCATGCAGAGTTTGGAGCCAGACTGCTTAGATTCAGATCCTATTGCCACCACCTCCCAGCTGGGTGTCTTTGGGCAAGTTGCTCAGCCTCTCTGTGCCTTGGTTTCCTCACCTGCAAAATGGAGATGATAATACTTGTTTCACAGGACCACTGTGGGGGTCACATCGGTCCAGATGTGTAAAATCCTGACAGTAGTATCTGGCGCAGAGTAAAGCCTTTGACAAATGTGAGCCATTTTCATCTTTACTTCTCCAGGCAGCCCATTCCAAACTTGTTTAGGCCTAAACATGAGGAAATTCTTTCTTCAAGGGCTTTAGGTGTGTATCTGGGCTGTACCACATGTATTTGGCACAAGCGAGTTACTTTTTTTAAGCTATGGTTCCCCATCTGTAAAATGGGGATCATATTAGCATGGGTTTTGCAACGTTGTTGGAAAGATTAAATGAGATACTCCATGTAAAATGCTTTGTCCAGCATTAAATAAGCATTGCAGTGTTTGTGTGTGTGTGTGTGTGTGTGTGTGTGTGTGTGTGTGTGTACATGTATCCTATATTTTAAGATGTCTGCATTTGCAAGCAATAGGAAATCTGCCTGAATCTGACTTAAGTAATATAGAAATGTATTATAGCATCTAACAGGAAGTTCCAAGGCAGGGTGAGCTTCAGGGCTGGTTGATTCAGAGGTTCAGTGATATCATTAAGGACCAAGGTTCTTTCCATTTCTTTGCCCTGTCATCCTCAGGGCGGTAGCCAAATGGATGAAGCAGATCTAGGAGTCATCCAGATATGACCATATCCAGGGAAGGAGAAAGATGAGCTTTTCCTGTGACTTCCTCTTAAGAGTAAGAAAAATGCCCTAGAAGCATCCCTTCCCGCAGCAGAATTTATCTAATGTCTCACTGAGCACATTTATATCTCATGCCTATTCCAGAACCAGTTACTGGAAGGGGGGATCCCTTCAGACTAATCAGCCTCTCCTGGAGCTACCCTGAGGTGTTTCCTATAAAGGGGAGAGAGGGCATCTGAACAATGTTGGGATTCTGTTAGGAATGAAGAAGGGGAGCAGATACTGGGAAGGCAACAGCATTCATCCCAGAGTCTAAACTTATTTCTCAGTAGCTTCTCCCTCACACCCTCTATACCCAGGGCATGTTTAGTCCCTTTTCAAATTTTAAAAGAGCTCCTTCATGTTCTTTCCTCTCCAGGCATCTTTACTCCCACTAGTGGAATGAATGAGCCCAGCCCCATGGCTTTTTGTGTTTTTTGAAATATTTATTTATTTATTTGGTTGCTCTGGGTCTTAGATGCAGCAGGTGGGCTCCTTAGTTGCGGCTCCAGGGCTCCTTAGTTGTGGCATGCGAACTCTTACTTGCGGCCTGCACGTGGGATCTAGTTCCCTGACCAGGGAACGAACCCCAGCCCCCTGCACTGGGAACATGGCAACTTATCCACTGCGCCACCAGGGAATTCCCCAGCCCCACGTTTCTTATACTAACAAGTGCTGCCACATTCAGAGCAGGCACGGTCCTTCTAATGTTAAGGGTGGATCTAGGCTTAAACTTCATGTGATTGGTTCAGGAGGATTTAGAATTATACAAACTGCCTGATCCGACGGGCTCAAAGATGCATGGGCAAATTTGCAACACCATGGGTGCAACTAGAGATTTCTGACTGAAGTTAAGCCAGGAAGACAAAGACAAATACTATATGATATCACTTATATGTGGAATCTAAAATATGGCACAAATGAACCTCTTTATGAAACAGAAACAAAATCAGGGACATAGAGGATAGACTGGTGGTTGCCAAGAGGGAGGGGTGTGGGAGAGGGTAGGAGTGGGAGTTTGGGGTTAGCAGATGCAAACTATTATATATAGAATGGATAAAAAACAAGGTCCTACTGTATAGCACAGGGAACTATATTCAATATCCCGTGATAAACCATAATGGAAAAGAATATGAAAAAAAAAGGATGTCTATGTATGTGTAACTGAATCACCATGCTGTACAGCAGAAATGAACACAACATTGTAACTCAACTATAGTTCAATTGAAAAAAAAAAAAAGCAAAAAGATGCATGGGCAGTCCCACACCAGTGGAGTCAGGGTCTCTATGCATACAGCTGCCATGAGCACAGGTCAGGCCTGCATGACCTGGGCTGCCGAGAAGAACGGCAGCCCCTTCCTCATGCCTAGTGGGCCACCACAGACAACAGGTTCTAGGAGCCCAGAGAAAGCAGGCTGGCGTGATAAACCAAGCTATTTACTATTTTTATGGATTGAATGCTTGCATCTTCCCCAAATTCGTAAGTTGAAATTCTAACCCCCAATGCCATGGTATTAGAATGTGGCGGGGGGGGGGGGGCTTAGGTGATTGTGTCATGAGGGTGGAGACCTCGTGAATGGGACGAGTGTCCTTATAAGAAGAGACACAAGAACTTTGCTCCCCTCCATGTGAAGGTACAACCAGAAAGCAGCCTCTGCGCGCCAGGAGGGAGGCCCTCACCAGACACCAGATCTGCCAGTGCCTCGATCGTAGACTTCCCAGCTTCCAGAACTGTGAGAAATAAATATCTGTTGTTTAAGCCACACAGTCCATGGTAATTTGTTACAGCAGCCTGAGGGGACTAAGACAGTTATGATAATGGCTGATGTGTCACCATTCTGGCAAAATCGATTGGATTTTAAATGTTTTTGTTTTGTGTATCTGAAATCAGTGTCTTCAGCCTTCATGCCAATGTCCTTTCCATCACCTCCTGTTCACATCTTACTGGTTCTTCCAAGTCTGGCTCAGACACCATCTCTTTGCCGAATACTTCACTGGTTGCTAAGCTGGAGGTCACCTTTCCCTCCTCCTCTGATTCTTCAGCCCCGTTGCTGTGTCTCACTCCTGCTGCACCCAGTACACTCTACCGACCTGATATTTCAGTTATTGATAAACTCATACGTTCTCTCCTCTAGGCAGCCTCTGGAGAAGAGGCCAATGTCCATCACCTTTTATATCTGCCTCCTACCCAGTGCCCCGCCAGGGCATGGGGGTTGGAGTGTAGTATAAAGAACATCATCTAGAGAGAGGAATTCTGAATTCCAAGTTGGCATCAGCCACAATTTGGGGCTCAATTTTCCTTAACCGTGAGGTGAAAGGATTGGATAAAATTTTCTCTGAAGTTCTTTATGGTCAAGAAGGCTTTTGATTAAGTGTGGAGCAATTGTGGGAAGGTGGAAGAGAGGATTGTAGACATGTGTGTGTGTGTGTGTATGTGTGTGTGTGTGTGTGTGTGTGTGTGTGTGTGTGTGCGCGCACGCCCACCATGTTGAGTAGGGGGAAGGATGGTTAGCTTCCTCCTTGACATGCCATATGGGCATCCACGTGAGTTTTCTACATGAGACTTGCTCTAGGAGCTAACACAGGAGAAGGTAAAGAAACTTGACTGTTTTTCTCATTAGAAAAGGCAAATTACGGGATAGTAACTTACAGGATAGGAAGGGGCTTTATAATTAAACAGAAGTGGGTTTGAATCATGGCCCCATGAATTAGAAAGTGTAATTTTGGACCAACTGTTTAATCTTTTTGGGCCTCAGCTTCCTTATCTGTAAAACTGGGATGATAAGAGGATTAAATTTGATAAACTATCTAAGGTACATGTTATGAAGATTAAATTAGGTAATATAGCTAAGGCACCCAGCCTAAGACCTGGCATATAGACAGTGAAACAATAATTATTGTTACTGAAGATCCTGTTAAATATAAAGATGAAAACACTAATGTTAAGGCCCCAAGGAAATGTCTGTGTGCTCTCCATTTCCTTCTGATAATAATAGAATTAATTTACAGACCTGGTATTTGTGGGGAGGAAGTCCCCTCTTTTCTGCTCTCTTTTATTTTCTTCCTTCTCCTTGACTTTTAAAGGAAAAATAACCCCATTCCTCTTTTTAAAAATTTTAACACATTTTCCTTGTCATATAGAAGTTCTTTAAGCCCGCTCTACCTGTGGGTCTTACGCTCGGTGTAAATCCTCTCTAGAAGTTTCTGGCTTCTTTTGAAGGTTTGCTTGGGGACCTTCCTCATAGTGCCTCTTAAGGGTAAGCAGCTCAAACTCGTACCTGCCCAGGTGATGGGAGATTGGCTGGGAAGGTGTCCTCCTTCTCTGAGAAGAAAGGCATCCTGTCTAATCCTTGGCAGCCAGTGGAGGAGGCAGGATGCTCGCAGACTGATGCCTTCGGGATCTTTCCTGCCAAGAATGAGTGGCATGTGAACAAGGCTCCGCTCAGCAATTCTGGGCAGATGTCCAAGCCCCGCTAGGGTGGTCCCCAAGGCCCTGGAGGAATGATGCCAAGAGTCTGTGCACTGCCAGATAGCTCTCCACCTCAGGCATCGTTGTGGCCGCTTAATTCTCCTGCCAAGCTGTTTCTAGATCAGCCTTCTAAACTTCCCCAGAAAATTCCCAGAAAAGGAACTGGAAAACCTGGGAATTGTGGGGAAGCATGTGGACCTCCTCCATGATGCTGTGGAATTGATTATCATTAAAAAGCTAAAAATAGTGGCTTGGAGAAAGTGACAGGCCCGCCACTAGTGGTTACACGAGCCTTTACATAGCTCAGGCAACCCTAGCCACCGGCTCTCATGGGGCCGTGTGTTTGGGCTTCGTGGCCTGAGAGGCACGTGTGCATGAGGTCTCCGATGCCCACCTGTTGGCACAGACCATCTCCCAGAGTCAGACCCATAGGGCTTCTTTGGGAGGTGAAACGTATCTTGCTGATGGAACAAGACGTAAGAAAGGGTTCATTTACCAAAAAAAAGCCCCACAGTTCCTTTGATCTCCGGGGTGATGCCAGAGCTCTCAGGGAGAGTGACGATGCTGGAGCAGACTCCCCATATAAATCAGCCTGTGGGCCTCAGAGAATTGAAGTTAGAGGGAAAATGACCTGGAAACCATTTGGTTTCAATAATTTGAGACCCAGTGGGGTCTAATCCTCCTCTGGACTGTCAATAGTTTTAGCCTAGGGCAAATGGAATGGAAATCAGAAGAAAACTAAGCGCGTTTTGGCAGCCTATGCAACTGAAGGCAACTTTTTAAAGTCCTAGAGAAAAATCTTTGTGTTGTGAGGCTATATACCTGTGCGTGGATAATGGCATGTGTTTGTTTGTTATCACTGCATGTTTCAGTGTCTTGGCCATTACTGAAATGATGGAAAATTGCTGGACGCTGTTAAGTTTGAGGCTGTGAGTGGAAATGTTAAGAGTTAGTACTTGTGGGGGTTGGAGATTTTTCGCTTCATTTTTTTGTTCTCTTATTGTTTTAAAGGGTACACTTTTTTTTTTTTTTTTTGCGGTACGCGGGCCTCTCACAGCTGTGGCCTCTCCCGTTGCGGAGCACAGGCTCCGGACGCGCAGGCTCAGCGGCCATGGCTCACGGGCCCAGCCGCTCCGCGGCATGTGGGATCCTCCCGGACCGGGGCACGAACCCGCGTCCCCTGCATCGGCAGGCGGACTCTCAACCACTGCGCCACCAGGGAAGCCCAAGGGTACGCTTTTGATGGGAAGCCCATGTAAGTTTATTTAACTACTCTAGAACCAAGATTTCTTTCCGTCTCTTTCCTCCCTTCCTTCTCTTTCTCCTCTTTTTCTTTTTCTTTGGCTTGCCTTAAAACCAGATGGAGGTAGAATTACAGGTTCAACCTAAGGCCCCAGGGTGTCCCCATCCCAAAATATAATTCAGGAAAATGCTGCCTTCAACTGAGATGTCCATCTGTGTCTGCTTGAAATCTTTAAAACCGCCATTTTCAATACCTGCCCATGCATTCACAGTCAGAAGCGTTTAAAATTCCAATAAGATGCACAGTCTAAAAATGTCTTAGCTCTAGCTACTAAGTTGTTCCTAACAGGAAATGTAAATAGATGGAGAGCTTGAGCTTCTTAGCAAAGCCTTTGGAAATATGTCAGTATCATTGCACACAACTGGGCAAGCACTAAGAGCCTTGATGCATTTTGAAAGATGTACAACACACACACTTTTACCTGCTATGTGGGGTGGCTGCTACTCATGCAAGAGCAGGCAGGAGGATCAGGTACCAGGTTTGTGCATTTCTCGAGTCCCTGCCAAGGCTCATGAGTGAAGGAAGCACTTCGGCTTGAAAGCTCTTTAGCCCCCAGCATTTGCTCTTAGCTCTTTAGAGAGTGGAAGAACTTTCTGCATATTTGTCTCACTTCATGTTCATGGACATCATCACATGAGACTGATGGGCCCACTGGAGCCGGAGGACCTCTCATACCCATTGAAGATGGTGAAATCCCTTCTCCACCCTGCGGCCCCTTGACTCCACAGATTACATTTTCTCAGGGTGCTGAATTGCAGGAGTTGCCTCTATAATTCAGCTTTTAGAGGAAGCCACTCTGAGCTGTGTGTTCATGCCTTCAGTTACATGGGCCCACATTTCTTCTCGAGTGTTCACTGATTTTTCTGGCTGGACTGCCACCACACAGTTATGCCCCTGAAAGGAAGGGCATGTCTAATTGAGATCAGTGTGAGTCACAGTTTACGGTAATTATCTCAGGGATGGAGCGCTTATGGGGACATCACCTAATGAGGCCCGCACGGGTTCCAAGGCTGCTCTCAACTTGGCCCCTACAATGGCAATGACACTGGACTGCTGTCAGGGCCAGGGAACATTGCTTGGAACAATGGTTCCTGATTGAGAATATCTAGGTAAAAAGAACATTGTTACTTATCCATAAAATATAATAATTTTGAAAATTTTAATCTAACTTTTGGTTTTACTTTAGGATACATGTATATAATTTTTAAAAGTCACATAATTCTCTGAATCTTTAAATAAAACACACCATCCTCCTACAAATTTCTCCACCTACTCTAGTACTGCTTTCCTAGAAAACCACTTTCAACTCTGGGCTATTTTTTCAGTTACGTCCCTCCATATTTCTAACAAGCACACTTATACTACGGTTTTGTTGTTTTCTGGTTTAACATATTTTTGATTTTCTCCTGTGAAAAGCGAAGCTTTAGATCTTCCATTTTCCCTGCCTCTCCACATACACGTACACAAACTTACCCTCACTTTCTCAGTTCCTCCAATGTGATTATATCAGAGTTTTAATGAAATCACTCTTCAGGGTTTCTGTTAATGGGACAGTATCCATTTTATTAACAACCGAGTTACTATTGTACTTCTCGTCTTGCACAAATTTCATTTTCCCTGGAGTCTATAATTGCCTTATATTTTTCCCTTGGTTTTGTTGTGTAACTATCAGCAATTGGTCCCCCAGCTCTCATCTGTAATTGTAAGGCTCCTCCAAATTTGTTCAGGCACGTCAAGTCCTCTCTCATTTTCATTTTCCTCCTAGTCAGCTGGGACTGGTGGATCTCGGGGTCTGCTCCTTAGCCATTGTCCTGAGGTTTCCCTTTATAATTATCACAGAAGCTCCCTTGGCTTTTTGCTCTGTATTGGATCCCCTAGTTCCTTGATAGCATGTCTCCCTTTCACTTTAGTGGACCACATCTTCTAGAGCTTTCCAGAGGAAAAGTACCTGAGATGTAACGAGACTCTAGATATATGGACACAATAGTTATGTCCCTTTTAGCTCCTATCTTGGTTACCTTCACGGAATAACTCTACCTCTTCTTTTTTTTTTTTTTTTAATCTTTATTGGAGTATAAATGCTTTACAATACTGTGTTATTTTCTGCTGTACAACAAAGTGAATCAGCGGTATGCATACATACATCCCCATATCCCCTCGCTCTTGAGCCTCCCTCCCACCCTCCCTATCCTAGCCCTCTATGTTGTCACAAAGCATCAAGCTGATCTCCCTGTGCTATGCACCAGCTTCCCACTAGTCATCCATTTTACATTTGGTAGCGTATACATGTCAATGCTACTCTCTCACTTCATCCGAGCTTCCCCTTCCCCCACTGTGTTCTCAAGTCCTTTCTCTACGTATGCGTCTTTATTCCTGCCCTGACACTGTTTTTATAGATTCCATATATATGCATTAGCATACGGTATTTGTTTTTCTCTTTCTGACTTACTTCACTCCGTATGACAGGCTCTAGGTCCATCCACCTCAGTACAAATAACTCAATTTCGTTCCTTTGTATGGCTGAGTAATATTCCATTGTACACATGTGTTACACCTTCTTTAGCCATTGATCTGCTGATGGACATTTAGGTTGCTTCCATGTCACGCCTATTGTAAATAGTGCTGCAGTGAATATTGTGGTACATGTATCTTTTTGAATAATTGTTTTCTCAGGGTATATGCCCAGTATTGGGATTGCTGGATCATATGGTAGTTCTATTTTTAGTTTTTATGGGAACCTCCATACTGTTCTCCATAGTGGTGGTATCATTTACATTCTCACCAAGACTGCAAGAGGGTTCCCTTTTTTCCACACCCTCACCAGCATTTATTGTTTGTAGAATTTTTGATGATGGCCATTCTGACCGGTGTGAGGTGATACCTCACTGTGGTTTTGATTTGCATTTCTTTAATGATTAGTGATGTTGAGCATCTTTTCATGTGTTTATTGACAACCTGTATGTCTTCTTTGGAGAAATGTCTATTTAGGTCTTCTGCACGTTTTTGGATTGCGTTGTTTGTTTGGTATTTAGATATTGAGCTGCATGTGCTGCTTGTATATTTTGGAGATTAATCCTTTGTCCATTGCTTCGTTTGCAAATATTTTCTCCCATTCTGAGGATTCTCTTTTCAACTTGTTTATGGTTTGCTTTGCCGTGCAAAAGCTTTTACGTTTCATGAGGTCCCATTTGTTTAGTTTTGCTTTTATTTCCGTTTCTCTAGGCGGTGGGTCAAAAAGGATCTTGGTGTGATTTATGTCATAGAGTGTTCTGCCTATGTTTTCCTCTAAGAGTTTTATAGTGTCTGGCCTTACATTTAGGTCTTTAATCCATGTTGAGTTTTTCTTACATTTAGGTCTCTAATCCATTTTGAGTTTATTTTTGTGTATGGTGCTAGGGAGCATTTTAATTTCATTTTTTACGTGTAGCTGTCCAGTTTTCCCAGCACCACTTATTGAAAAGACTGTCTTTTCTCCACTGTATATCCTTGCCTCCTTTGTCATAGATTAGTTGACCATAGGTGCATGGGTTTATCTCTGGGATTTCTATCCTGTTCCATTGATCTATATTTCTGTTTTTGTGCCAGTACCATACTGTCTTGATTACTGTACCACTTATTGAGAGGCTGTCCTTTCTCCATTGTATACTCTTGCCTCCTTTATCAAAGATAAGGTAACCATATGTCCGTGGGTTTATCTCTGGGCTTCCTATCCTGTTCCACTGGTCTATATTTTTGTTTCTGTGTCAGTACCGTACCGTCTTACTTACTGTAGCTTTGTAGTATAGTCTGCAATCAGGAAGTCTGATTCCTCCAGCTCCGTTTTTCTTTCTCAAGATTGCTTTACCTATTCGGGGTCTTTTGTGTTTCCATACAAATCGTGAAAATGTTTTTTCTAGTTCTGTGAAAATTGCCATTGGTAATTTGATAGGGATTGCATTGCACCTGCAGATTGCTTTGGGTAGTATAGTCATTTTCACAATGTTGATTCTTTCGATCCAAGAACATGGTATATCTCTCCATCTGTTTGCATCAGCTTTAATTTCTTTCATCAGTGTCTTATAGTTTTCTGCATACAGGTCTTTTGTCTCCTTAGTGTTTTTTTTCCCTCAAGACTGCTTTGGCTATTCAGGGTCTTTCGTGTCTCCATACAAATGTTAAGGTTTTTTTGTTCTAGTTCTGTAAAAAATGCCATTGGTAATTTGATAGGGATTGCATTGAATCTGTAGATTGCTTTGGGTAGTATAGTCATTTTCACAATGTTGATTCTTTCGATCCAAGAACATGGTATATCTCTCCATCTGTTGGTATCATCTTTAATTTCTTTCATCAGTGTCTTATAGTTTTCTGCATACAGGTCTTTTGTCTCCCTAGGTAGATTTATTCCTAGGTATTTTATTCTTTTTATTGCAATGGTAAATGGGAGTGTTTCTTTAATTTCTCCTTCAGATTTTTCATCATTAGTGTATAGGAATGCAAGAGATTGCTGTGCATTAATTTTGCATACTGCTACTTTACCAAATTCATTGATTAGCTCTAGTAGTTTTCTGGTGGCATCTTTAGGATCCTCTGTGTATAGTATCATGTCATCTGCAAACAGTGACAGTTATAGTTTTCTGCATACAGGTCTTTTGTCTCCTTAGGTAGGTTTATTCCTAGATATTTTATTCTTTTTGCTGCAGTGGTAAATGGGAGTGTTTTCTTAATTTCACTTTCAGATTTTTCATCATTAGTGTATAGGAATGCCAGAGATTTCTGTGCATTGATTTTGTATCCTGCTACTTTACCAAATTCATTGATTAGCTCTAGTAGTTTTCTGGTAGCATCTTTAGGATTCTCTATGTATAGCATCACGTCATCTGCAAATAGTGACAGCTTTACTTCTTCTCTGATTTGGGTTCCTTTTATTTCTTTATCTTCTCTAGTTTCTTTTGCTAAAACTTCCAATACTATGTTGAATAATAGCGGTGAGAGTGGGCAACCTTGTCTTGTTCCGGATCTTAGTGGAAATGCCCTCAGTTTTTCACTATTGAGAACGGTATTGGCTGTGGGTTTGTCATATATGGCCTTTATTGTGTTGAGGTAGGTTCCCTCTATGCCTACTTTCCGGAGGGTTTTTATCATAAATGGGTGTTGAATTTTGTGAAAAGCTTTTTCTGCATCTATTGAAATTATCATATGGTTTTTCTCCTTCAATTTGTCATTATGGTGCATCACATTGACTGATTTGCGTATATTAAAGAATCCTTGCATTCCTGGGATAAAGCCCACTTGATCATGGTGTATGATCTTTTTAATGTGCTGTTGGACTCTGTTTACTAGTATTTTGTTGAGGATTTTTGCGTCTATGTTCATCAGTGATATTGGCCTGTAGTTTTCTTTCTTTGTGACATCTTTGCCTGGTTTTGGTATCAGGTGATGGTGGCCTCATAGAGTGCGTTTGGGAGTGTTCCTCCATGTGCTATATTTTGGGACAGTTTGAGAAGAATAGGTGTTAGCTCTTCTCTAAATATTTGAAAGAATTCGCCTTTGAAGCCATCTGTTCCTGGCCTTTTGTTTGTTGGAAGACTTTTAATCACAATCTCAGTTTCAGTGCTAGTGATTGGTCTGTTTATACTTTCTGTTTCCTCCTGGTTCCGTCTTGGAAGGTTTTGCTTTTCTAAGCATTTGTCCGTTTTATCCAGGTTGTCCATTTTATTGGCAGAGGGTTGCTTGTAGTAATCTCTCATGATCCTTTGTATTTCTCAGTGCCAGTTGTTACTTTTCCATTTTCATTTCTAATTCTGTTGATTTGAGTCTTCTCGCTTTTTTTCCTGATGAGTCTGTCTAATGGTTTGTCAATTTTGTTTATCTTCTCAAAGAACCAGCTGTTAGTTTTATTGATCTTTGCTATCATTTCCCTCATTTCTTTTTCATTTATTTCCGACCTGACCTTTGTGATTCCTTTGCTTCTGCTAAGTTTGGGGGTTTTTTTGTTCTTCTTTCTCTGACTGTTTTCAGTGTAAAGTTAGGTTGTTTATTGAGATTTTTATTGTTTCTTGAGGTAGGATTGTATTGCTATAAACTTCCCTCTAAGCACTGCTTTTGCCGCATCCCAAATCTTTTGGGTCATCGTGTTTTCATTGTCATTTGTTTCTAGGTATTTTTTGATTTCCTCTTTGAATTTTTCAGTGATCTCTTGGTTGTTCAGTAGCATATTGTTTAGCCTCCATATGTTTGTATTTTTTTACAGTTTTTTTCCTGTAATTGATATCTAGCCGTATAACATTGGTCAGAAAAGATACTTGATACAATTTACATTTTCTTAAGTTTACCAAGGCTTGATTTGTGACCCAAGATATGATCTATCCTGTAGAATGTTCTGTGAGAGTTGGAGAAGAAAGTGTATTCTGCTGTTTTTGGATGGAATATCCTAAAAATATCAATTAAATCCATCTTGTTTAATGTGTCATTTAAAGCTTATATTTCCTTATTTATTTTCATTTTGGTTGATCTGTCCATTGGAGAATGTGGGGTGTTAAAGTCCTGTACTATTATTGTTTTACTGTCAATTTATGGCTGTTAGCATTTGCCTTATGTATTGAGGTGCTCCTTTTTTGGGTGTATACATATTTATAATTGTTCTGTCTTCTTCTTGGATTGATCCCTTGATCATTATGTAGTGTCCTTCTTTGTCTCTTGTAATAGTCTTTATTTTAAAGTCTATTTTATCTGATATTAGAATTGCTACTCCAGGTTTCTTTTGATTTCCATTTGCATGGAATATCTCTTTCCATTCTCTCAATTTCAGTCTGTATGTGTCCCTAGGTCTAAAGTGGGTCTCTTGTAGACAGCATATATACGAGTCTTGTTTTTGTATCCATTCAGCCAGTCTGTGTCATTTGGTGGGAGCATTTAACCCATTTACATTTAAGGTAATTATCGATATGTATGTTCCTATTACCATTTTCTTAATTGTTTTGTGTTTGTTATTGTAGGTCTTTTCCTTCTCTTGTGTTTCCTGCCTAGAGAAGTTCTTTTAGCATTTGTTGTAAAGCTGGTTTGGTGTTGCTGAATTCTCTTAGCTTTTGCTTATCTGTAAAGGTTTTAATTTCTCTGTTGAATCTGAATGAGATCTTAGCTGGGTAGAGTAATCTTGGTTGTAGGTCTTTCCCTGTCATCACTTTAAGTATATCCTGACACTCCCTTCTGGCTTGCAGAGTTTCTGCTGAGAGTTCAGCTGTTAACCTTATGCTGATTCCCTTGTATGTTATTTGTTGCTTTTCCCTTGCTGCTTTCAATATTTTTTCTTTGTATTTAATTTTTGATAGTTTGCTTAAGATGGGTCTTGGTGTGTTTCTCCTTGGATTTATCCTGCATGGGACTCTCTGTGCTTCCTGGTCTTGACTATTTCGTTTCCCATATTAGGGAACTTTTCAACTATAACCTATTCAAATATTTTCTCAGTCCCTTTTTTTTTTTCTCTTCTTCTTCTGGGCCCCCTATAATTCGAATGTGCATTTAATGTTGTCCCAGATGTCTCTGAAACTGTCCTCAATTCTTTTCATTCTTTTTTCTTTACTCTTCTCTGCAGTAGTTATATCCATTATTTATCTTCCAGGTCACTTATCCATTCTTCTGCCTCAGTTATTCTGCTATTGATTCCTTCTAGAGAATTTTAAATATCAGTTATTGTGTTGTTCATCATTGTTTGTTTGCTCTTTAGTTCTTCTAGGTCCTTATTAAATGTTTCGTGTATTTTCTCCATTCTATTTCCAAGATTTTGGATCATCTTTACTCTCATTACTCTGAATTCTTTTTCAGGTAGTCTGCCTCTTTCCTCTTCATTTGTTTGTTCTGGTGGGTTTTTACCTTGCTCCTTCATCTGCCGCGTAGTTCTCTGTCTTCTCATTTTTCTTAAGTTACTGTGTTTGAGATCTACTTTTCGCTGGCTGCAGGTTCATATTTCCCGTTGTTTTCGATGTCTCCCCCAGTGGGTAAGGTTGGTTCAGTGGGTTGTGTATGCTTCCTGGTGGTGGGGACTGGTGCCTGTGTTCTGGTTGATGAGGCTGGATCTTTTCTTTGTGGTGGGCAGGACTGTGTCCAGTGGTGTGTTTTGGGGTGTCTTTGAACTTACTATGATTTGAGTCAGCCTTTCTGCTAATGGGTGGGGTTGTGTTCCTGTCTTGCTAGTTGTTTGGCATGGGGTGTCCAGCACTGGAGCTTGCTGGTCATTGAGTGGAGCTGGGTCTTAGCATTGAGATGGAGATCTCTGGGAGGGCTCTCACCAATTGATATTGTGTGTGGCTGGGAGGTCTCTGGTGGTCCAGTATCCCCAACTCAGCTCTCCCACCTCACAGGCTCAGGCCTGACAGCCAGCCGCAGCACCGGATTTTGGGAAGTCTGAGGTCTTCTGCCAGCGTTCAGTAGGTTTTCTGTAGGAGTTGTTCCACATATAGATGTATCTTTGATGTATTTGTGGGTAGGAAGGTGATCTCCGCGTCTTTCTCCTCCGTCGTCTTGAAGGTCCTCTCTCTTCACACCTCCTGTTGCTAGAGGATCCAATTTTCATCTGGAAAGGACATAAACCTGGTAATCTCACTTCAGGCCTAGCCCATCCACCTTTATTTCCCTTTGTGCTTAGTCTGTTTCACTTGCTCAAAGCGGGTTCTGTGCAGAGGCCTTGCCCCCGGCCCTTCACACCAGAGTTCCTCGTGAAATGGCTGAGCCAACACCTCAGCTCAGGACGTGCCTCTACAACTTTTTAAATCAATTCCAGACCGTATCTCTTGTAAGATAAAATTATTACCTTAAGGTTATTACCCTGACCCTTCCCTTCATCACTTGTGATCCTCCTAACTTCAGTATTCTCTTGCTTTACAATGTTCTCTTGATTTTATTTTTACTTTTACAGTCAAAAACTTTCTCTATAAACATAATTAACTCTGCTTATTTATAGCTTTACAACATAACAAACAGTTTATCTCATTTACATTGTCTTTCGTACCCCTTTGCAATTACTAGTTGTCTTTTAAAAAATTGTCTGACTTTATCTTACCCTTAACATTTTTCTACTTCTCAAAGTATCAGATCTCATGATTCATCTTTATTTCTGGGTATGATTCTCCTGAGGACCTCTTTTTTTTCCTGCTTTCTTGCTCACATCTCTCTGGGTCACCTTGATGATCATGACTTTTTTTTTTTTTTTTTTTTTTTTTAAGTATGGTTGATTTACAGTGTTCTGTTAGTTTCAGGTGTAGAGCAAAGTAATTCAGTTATACATATATATATAACATATATATTATGTTATATATATATATTATTTTTCAGATTCTTTTCCCTTATAGGTTATTAAAAAATATTGAGAATAGTTCTCTGTGCTAAACAGCAGTAGGTCCTTGTTGGTCATCTATTTTATATATAGTAGTGTGTATATGTTAATCCCAAACTCCTAATTTATCCCTCACCCCCTTTCCCCTTTGGTAACCATAAGTTTGTTTTCTATGTCTGTGGGTCTATTTCTGTTTTATATATAGGTTCATTTGTATCATTTTTTTCTGGATTACACTTACAAGTGATATCCTATGATATTTGTCTTTCTCTGTCTGGCTTACTTCGCTTAGTATGATAATCTTTAGGTCCATCTGTATTGCTGCAAATGTCATTATTTCATTCTTTTTTACAGCTGAGTAATATTCCACTGCCCATATATGTATGTGTATATATATGTATACACACACACACACACACACACACACACACACATATATATACATACACATATATATCTCACATCTTTTTTTATCCATTCATCTGTTGATGGACATTTAGTTTGCTTCCATGTCTTGGATATTGTAAAATAGTGCTGCTTTGAACACTGGGGTGCATGTATCTTTTTGAATTATGATTTTCTTCAGGTACATGCTCAGGAGTGGGATTGCTGGCTCATATGGTGACTCTAGTTTTAGTCTTTTAAGGAACCTTCATATTGTTCTTCATAGTGGGATCATGACTTTCCTTTAACGCTCCTCTGGGTGTAGTCACTCCTCCTGAATCCCATGTATTTTTCTTTCTATTTTTAGTCATCTTTTACTAGAGAAATCAATAACTTTTAAAGAAAGAGGATGTTGAACTAAATTTTCTAAAACCCTTGTGGGTCCAAAAATTTCTTTATTTTGTCCTCAGAGTCTATTGATAATTTGCCTGAGTATGGAATTCTAGGTTGCAATTATTTGTTTCTCATATCTTGGAAATCACTGCTCCATGGTTTTCTAACATCATAGGATGGTGAGAGTGATTTAATACCAGTCTGATTTTCATTCTTTTTTTGGTAACCTTTAATTTTTTTTCCCACCAGAAGATCTTAGGATATTTTCCTCATCTTTAGTCTGCTTAAATTTACAAATGATTTGTCTAAGTGAGGGTGTTTTAGATTGTATAGTATAATAGTTAAGAATGTAGATTATGGGGCTTCCCTGGTGGCGCAGTGGTTGAGAGTCCGCCTGCCGATGCAGGGGACATGGGCTTGTGCCCCGGTCCGGGAAGATCCCACATGCCGCGGAGCGGCTGGGCCCGTGAGCCATGGCCGCTGAGCCTGCGTGTCCGGAGCCTGTGCTCCGCAACGGGAGAGGCCACAACAGTGAGAGGCCTGCATACCGCAAAAAAAAAAAAAAAAAAAAAAAAAAAGAAAGAATGTAGATTATGCATCATGGAAGCCCGAATTTAAATCCCAGTTGTTGTATTTACCAGCTTGAGTAAGTTTCTTAACCAGTCAGTGCCTCTATTTTCTCAGCTGTAAAATGGGGATGAAAATAGTAGTTACTGCTTAGATTTATTCAGAGGACAAAATAAGTCACTACATTTAAAACTTTTAAAAGTGGTGCCTGGTATGTAGCTGTTCTCAGTAACCTTTGGCTATTGTTACTACTACTGCCATTTATTGTAAGGATCCCTTTAAACCTAAGACTTTATAACTTTCAATTCTGTGATGTGGACTTGCGTTATTCTCTGATGATTTTCTTCATCTTTGCTTCTCTCATCATCCCTCTTCTCTTTCTCTGTGACTGTTGGCATATTCTCTGTGTTGCTTGCATTTTCCCTCATCTTTCCCTTGACTTTTTGTTTTACTTGATAGGAGATACCTTCAAAATCTAGCCACTATATTAAATTTTTATTTTGGCAATAACAGTTCTAATTTCCAAGAGTTTTTCCTTATTCTCGATTGTCCCTTTGTCACAGTACCTTTTCTTGTTTAATGGATAAAATATAATCTGGAATCTCTGTTTTTTTTGTGGGTTTTTTTTGTATGTCATCTTCTGCTCCTAAAATGTTTCCGCTAGGGCCATATTGTTTTGTTCTGTGTATGTCTCTTTCATGTTTCAGGCTGTCCTTCAATATCAGGAAACCCTTGTTGGTCTGCTTATGTTGAAGAATAAGGAGGTGAAAAAGCAGATGGGGAACTATGGATATGTGGGTGGCAGGCTTTGCTCTATGGTGAACAGGTGGGGCCAACCATTATGCCAGAGTCCCTCCAGATGCCAGAATTTCTGCAGTTTTGCTTTAGGGTGCCAGCATCCATATCAGATGAGGTTACTCTCTTCAGAGAGTTAAATTCATTCCTTTGACAGCAACACGTCCACTTCTTGTTTGTTTCATTGGATATTGTTTTGGCTTTTGTTTCTTGGTCTGATCACCTAAGGCCTAGCTGCAGGGTGTTTGTAGCTGGGAGTGGGTGGGAACTGACGCTTCCGCACATAATCTTTCAGTTAATCTCCCTGTTGCAGGTACATCCTCATTCTATTGTGATGTTGCCCAGTCCTGAGTCCTTACAGACATCCACAGAGCAAAGGGGCTCCTGCTTTGGCCCAGTGTCTCCTCCCTTTCCTGGCCACCATTACCTGGCCTATTCGATGCTGCATTTCCTGGAGCAACCTTCTTTGGTCACCACTACATCACCCGGTTGATATCATGCAGAAATTTGTTGTCATCTCTAAGCTGTTGATAGCCTCCATTTCATGACTGTGGGTTTGTGCTCATTTAATTTCCCTACCATCATTTTAATGAGCACGGCAAGGAGATAAATACACATTAGCCCATCCTCTTGATCAAATACCATAATGTTTTGAAAGTCTAATTGAAGAGCCAAGACTATAACATGGAATGAAACTATATTGTTTTCAAAGATGCACACTTTTGTGTGATTTGCATTCAGAGAAACTCACAGGCCCACTAGAGGAAAATTCATCTCTCTAATGATTAAAATACTGTACCCTGAAATCTTCTGGGCCAAATATTTCTCTGTGAATTCAGAAAATGATGATACCAACAGCAGTTGTAGTCATAACGGCAGCAACATAGTATTTTACATTTTCTCGGCACTTTATGGTTTCTCAGAGCATTTTCACAAGTATCATCTCATCTTACAGACACCATATTACCTGTAAGCATTATTATCTCCAGTTTTCAGCTAAGGAAATCCAGGATTACAGAAACTAAGGATTTGCCAAAGGTTACACAACAGGCCTTGCTGACCACTGCTCTTGTGTGATTCCCACTGTACCATAATCCCACCCCTCTATCTGTTAATGATTTGCATAGCATTGACTACCATGAGTGGCTTAGCTTAAAATTGCTGCCAAGTAACCTGTATAACTTTATACAACCTGAAATCTTAGTATCAGCTTAGTGTCTCAGGGGCAATTTAATACTCCTCTATGGTAGAAGGTTTCCAGAAACAATAGGAGTTGTCTCTGTGTGAACCAAACCTGTGCTCTTTCGCTTGGCCTTGCAACAAAGAGCCATACGCCCCCTGAACTTCCAAGTCCATTGTGCCACGGAAATCTATACTTTCAAATCTGTGCTTTTGCGTTTTCCTCTGAATTATCCCCTGAGAAACAGTTCCTATATTTTGCACGTCCATTTGTGTGTTAATACAGCTGGGCCTGTGAAAAGATGGTATCAAGTACCAGACCAGCATGCACCTATTATTAGAATCCGTGTCTGGAGAGAGATAATTCCACATTCCCATTGCCGATCCTCAAACCACTGAAACGCGACAGCAGCTTTTTGACCTCACTTGGAGATACCCAAGGAGACATCACCAGATGTAGACAGACTTATACTCATTCTAGTAATTACTGGCAATAGCTTCATTTTTATTTTTAATACAGTCACTCAATAACTGTAATCTAATTGCATAGCATAACCAATGTGTATTCACTGTGGAACATTTTTTTAAAAGATAGAGCAAGGAAGGAAATAAGTCACAGGTAATGACATTAAGCAGGGATAAACCCTGTAACGTTTATACATATTTATACTTAGAAATATAGATACATAGAGATACTCAATTATATATGTCTATTTACCTGTGTTGCAAAACCATGTGCATAGTGTGGCCTCCATTCAGTTTAACTACATATCGAGGTCACACTGTTCCCACTGTTTTGAAATATTTCTCCATGACAGACAGTCTTTTCTACAATATCATTTTTAATGGCATTGTAGTGTTTCATCTCATTTACTGATTCTGTCTCCTATTACAGAGGAAAAATAAATTTTAAAGGAATGTGGGTGGTCAAGAGAAAGTAATTTCGACGGTCTCAATATTATCCTCAACAAGACACTAAACTAGTAGTTTTGAAACATGCTTTAATTTTTTTTTCAGGGCACATTCTCTATGATTTAGTGCCCAGAAAGGTCTTAAATGTTTTCCCTGTTACAATTCCTTTTCTAAAAGTAAGCAACAGCGTGTTGCCCTGGAAGCAATGAAAATGATCAGCTTGGTATTTCCATGCCTGGCTCTCAGGAATTGGCTATTATTCCTCATATTGATTTGTAGCAGGTTAAATTATTCATTGAACTATCATTTATTGAGTCTCCAACTCTTGTGCTAGGCACTCTGGACGTGGAGAAAATTAACAAACGACCGCACAAGCAACACATGATCCCCTTCATCATAGGTCTTCAGCAGTGATTTCTGTGGACCAGTGCTCCCCAAGTCTTAGAACACAGAGAAAGTGATCGTATTTTTATAGAAAACTGGGATAAGTGGACAGGGTTGAAAGAAGGCTGAGGTGACCTGCCTGGGGCTTTGGCCACCCTGAGGGCTGAAATCTTAATACTTCTTCACACCTGTAACCCATTTCTGCCACCCTGGCTGTCCCAAGTGGAAGAATTCTCTAATGGCAAACTTTCTTTTTGGAGGCAATACGGAGTTGTTGATGTGGGATAAATGTCACAGAGTCAGTTATGGAAAGACAAATGAATGAAAGTATAATGACATCCTGAAGAAAGAGAGGTTGATTCATTTGTTTTCTGTTTTTGTCCGTTTCTTAAGTCCTTTAATAAAGTTTTCGCCTTACAGCTCTTGCTGATCTGGCAGTAAGTGAATTTGTGAGCTCATTCAGGGGTCCCAGGTTATTTTATCTTTCTCTTCCCATGGAAGATAAGTCCTCCTAAATGATCCTCAGTAGACAGGTGACTATTCAACTGCTACCATTTCTTGAAGCTGCATTTTTTTTCTGTATGAGTTTGTTTGTTTGTTTGTTTTTTTAGAAGGTTGTATCTGCTGAGAAATAAAAAGCTATATCTTTCCCCAGTTCTATCAGTGGAAATGATTCCTCACTGATAAGAGGACTTATCTTTGTGTCTCAGTGGAATCTTGGTGGTTGTGTCATGAGTTGTCCTTCAAGCACACAAGTGCCGGAACCATTTCCCTGGTAGATGGAACCTTCCTTCTTTACTCTGGAAGAAGATGAAGAAAGAATAGGCAGAATTAAGTGCTTCTGAAAAATAAGGCTTTAAGAGTACATTTGCACAGAAGATGGGGTTTTGTCAGGCTGTTGGAGCAAAATCCAAACTGCAGACTACAAAAGAATTGAAATCATTGTATTACTTATCTATTACAGTGTAAAAATCACATCCACACTAAGTGGCTTAAATCAATAACAAATCTTTATTGTCTCATGATATCTACAGGGCAGGAATTCTGGAGTGTCTTACCTGGGTCATTCTGGCTTACTGTCACTCCTGAAGATACAGTCCTAGTGTTGGCTGGCTTGGCTGGAGTCCTTGGATGCTTGATTGGAGCTGAGGAGTCTCCTTCCAAGATGGTGCACTCACAGGGCTGGCAAGTTTGGGCTAGCTCTCAGCAGGAGACCTCAGTGTCTTAGCACATGGACCTCTTCATAAAGTTGTTTGACTCCTCCCAACAGGGCAGCTGACTCCCACACACTGAGTGATCAAAGAGAGAGCAAGGTGGGAACCACAGTGATTTTTGTCACCCCATTCTGGAAGTCAATCTCCGACACTTCTATAATATCCTATTGGTTACACAAGCCAGCCCTGTTCAGTGTGCGGGGAGACCCGACAAGGGTGTGAATGCCCGTAAGTGATAACCACTGGGTGCTGTTTTGGAGTCTGGCTATTGTAGTCCGCCTTCTGCCCCTAATGATTCAAGTGCACGCTACACTGTCTCCCTCCAAAGAGCCCCCTTAATAACATCCCATTAGCATTAGCTCAAAGTCTGAAATCTGTCATCTAAATCAGGTCCAGATATAATTTCTTAAGTACAGTTTTATTACTGTCATTCTTCTCAGTCTGAAGACCTGTGAATTGAGGAAGCAAGTTATCTTCCTCCCACATGTACAAGGATGGGACAAGCACAGGAAAACTGCCGGAGGCACTCTTGTTCATAAAGCGGGGGATTGCAAAGCACATGGGAGTCCCTGGACCATGCAGATTCTAAAACACAGCAGGCACAGGTTGGCTGTTCCTTACTGGAATTTAAGGACTGGGAGTAATTCCCCATGGCTTTTTGGGAAACAGTTCCTAATTTTATTTTATTTATTATTTTTTTATTGACGTATAATTGACTTACAATATTATATGAGTTTCAGGTATACAACACAGTAGTTCAATATTTTTATAGGTTTTACTCCATATAAATTTATTATAAACCATTGGCTATATTCCCTGTGCTGTGTATTACACCGTTGTATCTTATTTATTTTATACCTAGTAGTTTGTACCTCCTACTCCCTTCTCCTACAATATCTGAGAATGATATACTCTGTATGGATATTAGCAGGAATTGTAAAATCATTTTCATTTTGTCCTGCGAAATCTCTATTTCCCCCGCTTTCCTTCCTCCTACTTCTTCCCTCCATGCTGTTTCATTTCTTTTTCTTCTCTTTTCTCCCTCCCTCTCTCCCTTCCTTTCCCTCTTTCCATTTTCCTTCCTTTCTCATCAAAGGTTTTCCTCATATATCTGGTAGTCCTTTGTTGCCCACTCATATTTCCAAGAAGGCATCACGTAGGTCATTGGAATTTCTAAGCACATAGGGGCAGCTTGTTGACGGTGGGCCTCTTTTTGTAAGGTAATCTGTGCCATTTTACTGGAGAATCCGTTATGTCAGCATCTCCAGCTCATGTCTGTTGGGCTGGTTCAGTCCCCAGAACAACTGTCAGTCTCATACCTTGGGTATACTCATCCTATCTGCTATTGACCTGGATTAAAACCCTGATTCAGACATTTACTGTGTAGCTTTTTCTTTTTTTTTTTTTAATGAAAGATGAGGATTCTTTTTTTTTTTCTTTAATGATGGTGATAACTCGCAGCATTTTTTAAAAATTTATTTATTTGTTATTTATTTTTGGCTGTGTTGGGTCTTCGTTTCTGTGCAAGGGCTTTCTCCAGTTGCGGCGAGCGGGGGCCACTCTTCATCGCGGCGCGCGGGCCTCTTACTATCGTGGCCTCTCTTGTTGCCGAGCACAGGCTCCAGACGCACAGGCTCAGTAGTTGTGGCTCACGGGCCCAGTTGCTCCGCGGCATGTGGTACCTTCCCAGACCAGGGATCGAACCCGTGTCCCCTGCATTGACAGGCAGATTCTCAACCACTGTGCCACCAGGGAAGCCCTACTGTGTATCTTGAAAAAGTAACTTAACCTCTTTGTGCCTCAATTTCCTCATAGGTAAAATGGAGGACAATTTCCTCATATGTAAAGTTGTAGAGTCAACCTCTACCTAACAATAGCGTTACGAGGATTAAATGATTGAGTCTACATCAAGCATTGAGAGTAGTCCCTGGCGCAGAATAAACACTGAGTAGGTGATGTCATCATCCTCATCCTCCTCAGATGGGAATGACCCAGCAGATGCATTAGGGAATAAGGTGGAGTATCTCAACATTCAATATATCATCCAACTTAGCCTTATTTTTTATAAGGCACCCTGCCTTCCACTGTGTGTGGTGTCCCCCAGTCCAGAGACTCACTCTGTTATCTTTTTCAGAGAGTAAGTCCCCAGTGTTCAGCCTGGGTGGTGAGGGGAGCCACTTGGCCACGTAGACGTGGGGAGGGAGCCTGACTTTGAGTTAGGTTTCCTGTTCTCAGCCCTGAATTCCCTCTGGTTGCTGTCAACCAGCCTGCTTCTCAGCCTACTCCTCCCCTGGCTTAGGGTTCTGGTCTTTCAGGTCTGCTTGTCCTTCTGCTTTAAGCCTCTAAAATTTTGTTTTTGTAAACTTTTTTCCTTTTTCCTTTGTCCCGTGGATTCCTTTGTTTTTTAAAGCAATACAATTGCCATCATTTTAGTTGGATGTTGGGAGAGAGAGGAGGGCAATTCATGGGTTCAACCATCTAGCTCTAACTGAAAGTCTGAAACAGGTTTATTAAAGAAATATTTTCAAAAGCAATAAAAATTAAGCACGCTTCATGCTCAGTGTGGATTTCTTAGTACTGTGGTAGGGCGCAGATGCATGAGTACCCCATCATGGTAGGTAATAAAAAATTGTCAGTGTGAGCCCATGGGATGTTTCCGATCTGTATTTGCCTGTGTGCGTGTCTCCCATTCCCATGGCCTTCTGTACTCTGATTCACAGAACTCCTTACAGTGAATTACTTGTTCACGGTCAGTCTCCTGTTACACTGTAAGCTCCATGAGGGCAGACGATGTCTTTATTGTGCCCATTGCTATAGATTTGGAACTTCAAAAATAGCAACAGAAGTATTCATTATCATCACCCTTATTGCAGTAGGAGTATCAGTAGTAATAAAAACAAAACTGTAGTCAGTGGGTACCTGCCTGTACAGACTAGGCACTGTTGTAAGCTCTTTAGTAATTCATTTAATCCTCACAACAATCCTTGAAATAGGTAATATTATAATCTCCGCTTTACAGATGAGGAAACTGAGGCTCAGAAAAACTTGCCCAAGGCCTGTAGTTAGCAAGTAGAAGAGCCATAATTTTTAAATTCCAAAGCCTGACTTCTAACCACAATGCCACTGTGTTTGTTGACTAAATAACTAAATGTAGAGTCTTTCAAACAAAACATTTATCTGGGGGGCTTCCCTGGTGGCGCAGTGCTTGGGAGTCCGCCTGCCGATGCAGGGGACACGGGTTCGTGCCCCGGTCCGGGAAGATCCCACATGCTGCGGAGTGGCTGGGCCCGTGAGCCATGGCCGCTGAGCCTGCACGTCCGGAGCCTGTGCTCCACAGCGGGAGAGGCCACAACAGTGAGAGGCCCGCATACCGCAAAAAAAAAAAAAAACAAAAAACATTTATCTGGGAAAAAAATATGAGTCCAAGCTAACTGGTTTCTTCATCCCTTCCATAAATCTATAAGTTACTCTATGCTAAAAATTAAATTTATTTGAGATCCAAAGTGGTTTTCTGCTGAGCTTTAGAATGCAGGTAAGGCTATAGTAAAACAAAATGCATTTAAAATGTTAACAGACCAAATGTAATTAAATAGCATAGGTGGGAATTAAAATCAAGAGCAAGAAAAAAAAAAAAAGAAACAACAGGATTTTCTTCGATAAAGTTTGCTGCTAGCCAAGAATTCAGAACAATTTCTAGGGCTTAAATAAAACATTGCAGGGTCTCCAAATTTATTAATTTAGTTTACACTTCTTATTTTTTCCAAGGGTCATGGGCCCATGAATTGCACCTTCTGTTTGGAGAAGGGAAAACCCCATTAACTGTTGTTTTTCTTTTTCCTTAAAGTGATTACAACATTGTTTTGAACACTGCCACCCCCAGTCTCACACCCAAACCTCATCTACTTAGGAACAATTAGCGTGACCCCTACTGAGACTTTAAAGTTCGGTGGATGAGATTGGCTCTTGCAGCCCTTGAAACTTGGCCCAGGGCTTGATGCCGCACAGAAACTTGATTAGTTGATTCACTGCTAGATTGACCTCTGCTTGGGCTCTTAGAGAGGCTGCTCCATTACAATAAAATGATTTATGGGGAGAGGAAATCGTGTCTCGAAGCACGTGGTGTTAGAATTCACGCCATCAGACTGACATGGGCAGTGCAAGCTTTCTGCCACAGCCTGCCTTCCAGGGGCCATGGATTCCCTCTTAAAATAAAGGAGGGAGACGCATTGCTGGGAACATTTTGGTTCTAAGGATATTTATTTTGATTTTTTTGCAAGTAACTCTCACTGAAATAAAATATCGAAGGGGAAGGTTGTAGATTCTTTTCCCATGCTGTTGGTCTGATGGTTCAGTGGAATCATAATTGCATGTTAACTTACGGCAAAAGGATCGTAGTTTTTCCTTTTAAAACTGTTTGTCTTAATCCCGTCTGTGCAATTTTAAATCTGTCACTGAACACATAGAACCAGGAGTTATGTGTCACATCAACATAGCTGGTGTTATGTATTTCTGACAGTCCTGGAACGTGTCTTTCAGTTTTTAAACTTTTTTCCACTTCGGGACATCGGGAGGCCCGCCAGCCCCTTGCCTTGCTGTGCGTAGGACCGCCACCCCAGTAGCATGTCTCCCACCAAAAGCAGAATCACAGGATCTATTTAACATGTAACTTGCTTCCCCAGGTCTGTGCTCCTCCCCTCAGCGTAGACTGTTGGCAGGAAGCCTCCCATCCACCGAGCGCTCAGGTCCCTGGGAGTTTCTAAATCGCATTTGCATGCAGATTATGTCCTTGAGCTCTACAGTTTTGCATCTGGCCCTGCATAATAAAATGTCGACAGCCACTGCACGTCAGGTGTTGAAGCCGCTCAGGGTGGCTTCTCTTTGGATTCTTTCCGAAAAGAGCAGTCTGTTGTCTGCCCACATCCTTGCACTTGGAGCTGTTCCTCTTGTCCTCCTCGCCTCTGGGTGAGCACTGCTCCTTTATAGCTGCCTGAAATCTCAGGTTTGTCTGCCTCGTTCACAGCTCAACGTCTTAGGGGAAAGCTCGTGACGGGGCTCTGCAAACGGGCCAGGCAGACAGTCAGTGCTGGAAGACGAGAGTCATGTGACTGACACACAAGCTCTTCAAGAAGGGTGACTACTGTCTTGTTTTAGGATATCGAATACCTTCCTACAGATATTTTCACAATGGTACTGAGAGCTGACATCAGCGTGGAATGTAGTAAGGCCAGAGGAAGGATACGCAGCATCCCAAAGTAAAACAAATTAACAGGGTACATCTCATTTCACAATTCAAAACAATTTAAATGTTGGTGATGCTTTCACATGCTGGCCCAGGGCCTTAGAGTTGGATAAAACCAGGTTTGCGTGCAGGCTCTGCCCTTGATTGCCTGTGTGACACTGGGCAGGTCATGTCTCTGTCCTCAAGTTTCTCATCTGCAGAACACAGGTCATCAGACCCTCATCATGTTTTTGTAAGAATTCTTACATCACACAAAATAAGCATGGATCCTCTGGGACACAGAAGGTGTTAATGAACAAGAGTTGTTGTTTTTATTATGACAGGAAGTTGGTACGATGATAAGATTGCTATGGGTAAATAAGAGTTACTTTTATTATAAAGTGGTTAGTAAATAAATTGCTACTATATTTGAATTGCAACAGAGTTCCACTTTCTTTTTTCACTCCCCAGGATTTTAGTGATACTTATTTAGGTATCATTGACGTACTAATTGCAAATACTATCTGTTATTAAAAGCAGGTCCTTGGCTTTTATTCACATATGTTTGATTTATTTCCAGTTTTATATACTTGTGGACATATTTGCTTTATCAATTTCTTTAATTTAGACTTTTTAGAAAATCTTTGCTGGATTCAGTTAGAAGGTGAAGAGTAGGTTGCAATTTCCGTGTGAAGGGTCCAAGGACCTTGTGGGAAATGGCTGAGACATTCCAGGACTTCAGGTTATAATCTCCAGGAGTCTCAGACTTTGCCTTCAATATACAGCTACTGGAGAGGGAAGGAACCCAAATCAAAGGACAGAGCAGAAGCCTTCCTTGAAATCTTATGTTTTGTCTTAAAATTTCATGTGACTGTTGTATTCCATTCCGTATTTCATGGTGTTTGTTTTATGATAGAAAGAATGGCGTCCCCAACCCCCAGCCCCTGAAAGGGTACCAAGGGCAGTGGGGGGACACAGTCATTTCCATCCCAGCATGGGGGGGACCAGTAGTTAATGGGAAAAGTGAGGCCAAGCCCTTACACTGACCACAAAGGTAGAATCCAAGAACATCTGGAAAGTGGAATTTAGAGAAATAAGGGAGGATAAGGGAGGGAAGAGGTGAAAGGTCTTGGGGTGGAGTTCCAGACCGGAATTGGGGCATGGAAGAAATAGGCCAGCCAAGACTGAGAGCCACAAAAACCACCTTAGGGTGTCTATCAGGATGGCCTCTCAGCTTCTTTTCAGGAAATTAATTGGTTCCAGGAGTGATGTGAGCCTCCCGCCGATGGAGAGCACATTCCATCAGGACCCCAGTTACCATATTCAATCTTCTGTCACTGTAAGGTGGACACGTCCTTGGCCCCAGTTCCTCCTCCTTGAGCCAAAGTCCATTTTCTCATTGCAGTCTTTACCTGGATAATGACATTCAAATGAAAATCTGTGCATTATGCCTAGGCAAGTCTTCTGGCTACATAATTTTGTCATAATCCAGTCTCGCAGGGTGACTTTATTGTAATTTATTCCCTTGCAGCTTCTATTAGGTGTTTCTGCTGTTAACTCCACCTTCCTCTGAGCAAGCACCAACCTAAGAAACTAGCATAGTTCCTGTGTAGTCGGGAAGCCTTGTGAAAAATAAGGGCAAATGGTGTAAGGAGTACAAAGAAGTCCAGATGTGGGCCTTGAATTAAGTAGGGCTCTCTTGGTACAGACACCAATTGAAGCTACCTAGGAAAAGGAGGGAATTTATCATGAGGGGTCAGGGCAAACGCACCTTGGTCTCAGGATGGACTGAAACCACAGATAAGAAAGGTGGGGACTTCCCTGGTGGCACAGTGGTTAAAAATCCACCTGCCTAATGCAGGGGACACAGGTTCGAGCCCTGGTCCGGGAAGATCCCACATGCCGTGGAGCAACTGAGCCCGTGCGCCACAACTACTGAGCCTGCGCTCTAGAGCCCACGAGCCACATCTGCTGAGCCCACGAGCCACAACTATTGAAGCCCGTGTGCCTAGAGCCCATGCTCCGCAACAAGAGAAGCCGTCGCAATGAGAAGCCCACGCACCGCAACGAAGAGTAGCCCCCACTCGCCACAGCTAGAGAAAGCCCGTGCACAGCAACGAAGACCCAACGCAGCCAAAAATAAATTAATTAATTAAAAAAAAAGAAATTAATGTGTCAGGCCTGCCTCTGCTCTGTGCTGCTCTGAGTTCTGACCATTTCTCGCTCTCTTGTTTCTTTGCCTTTTTAGCTGCCTTTGCGACAACCAGACCACACACTAGAATATGGTCGCCCATTCAGAGTTTCCACGCTTGTATGTCCAGCCAGCTCACCTGACCCCATGTCTCAGCCCCTATTGCAGACCGCTGGGCAGTGTTGGCTAGGCCCAGTGTCTGGGAGTGAAATAAAAAGGGGGTCATGGTGTCGGGGGCAAAACTGGGCTGTGGGACAGGGGTTGACTCCCAGGGAGCCTTCGATGCTGCCAGGGCATCGATCCCCGAGAAATGCCCTTTGCGGCAGGGCAGACTCTGAGGGTCAGATCAGGCCCAGGCCTGCTCCAGGCTCACGGGAATTAGGCAGTGGTCACGGTAATAATCATGGTGAGGAGAGCTGAGTACTGTCACTAAATACTAACTCTAGACCAGGCACTGTCTGAGTCCTTTATTTGCATTAATTAGTCTAAGCTCCATGACTGTGGCGTAGAGATGGCTTTATCTCCATGTGGCAGGTTTGAAAAGTGATACCCAGAGAGGTGAAATCTTTACACAGCTCCTAACAGATGGAGGTAGGACTTAGATTCTGGCTCTCTGACTCCAAAACCCAAGGCTCTTAAAAGGCCCCCCTTCAGTGGGAGGCAGGCGGGACCTCCCCGATGCTTCTCTCTGGCCACACGTTTGGGTGTGGCCCTGGGCCACATTTATCCTCCATGGTGTGACCTTAAACACATCCCCCACCTTGGGACCTGTTCCAGCTCCCCCTCAACTTGTCCATCTGCTCTCAAGCCCTGCAGGCTCCATCAGGGCCTGATTCTGTCACCACCTTGCCTGGACTTCCTCCATGTAATTGCACCTTTGTCTGGTCCTGTGTTATCACTTCTGCTGCATTATTGCTCTGCATCTAAATACACATGTATTTCTCAGCAGCCACCACGTAACTCTGGGCCTCTTCCAAATGTATTCATTTAAAGTAGTTGGTGATAGATTCATTATCAGCATGTCAAAACCTCGGTTTTAAGGGTTGATTTTACTGTCTGCTTTTATACCTGACCAGGTATGTAATTTATGTCTTTTCCATTGGTGCCAGGGTAACATACTGGATCCTGTCTGCATTTTGCCGTCAGACAAACTGCAGTTGAAGGGTCCAAAGTGTTATGCTTGCATATCAAGGACCACTCAATTGTCTGATTCTGGGAGGATGTTCCAATATATATATATATTTTTAATGTCTGCAATCTTGAGCTGGCCACCCAACATTTTTTAAATTGTGGTAAAATATACATAACATAAAATTTACCATTTAAGCATCCTACAATTCAACAGAATTTAGTACATTCACGATGTTGTGTAACCATCACTGCTGTCTAGTGCCATAATATTTTATCCCTGTGGAAAAAAACCCTGTACCCACTGAGCAATCCCCCCCTCCCTCTCTCCCCCTAGTCTTTGGCAACTACAAATCTGCTTTTTCTGTCTCTGTGGATTTGCCTATTCTGGACATTTCAAATAAACAGAATCATACAGTATGTAGTGTTTTGTTGCTGGAGAGAGTGTGGAGCACTGTTGGTGGGAATGTGAGCTGATAACAGTCACTATGGCGAACAGTGTGGAGGGTCCTCAAACAGCGAAACATACAACTACCATACGACCCAGCAATCCCACTCCTGGGCATGTACCTGGAGAAATCCATAACTCAAAAAGACCCATGCACCCCAGTGTTCACTGCAGCACTATTTACAATAGCCAGGACATGGAATACCTAAATGCCCATCGACAGATGAATGGGTAAAGAAGATGTGGTACATATATACAGGGGAATATTACTCAGCCGTAAAAAAGAACGAAATTGGGTCATGTAGAGACGTGGATGGATCTAGAGACTCATACAGAGTGAAGTAAGTCAGAAAGAGAAGAACAAATATCGTATATTAATGCATATATGTGGAACCTAGAAAAATGGTACAGATGAACCGGTTTGCAAGGCAGAAATAGAGACACAGGTGTAGAAAGCAATTGTATGGACACCAAAGGGTTTCGGAAAGTGGGGACAGGGGTTGGTGGGATGAATTGGGAGGTTGGAATTGACATGTATACACTAATATGTATAAAATAGATAACTAGTAAGCTGCTGTGTAAAAAAAATACGTAGCATTCTGTGACTGGCTTCTTTCACTTCATATAGTTTTTTTAGGCTCATCCATGTTGTAGCATGTATGAGAACTTCATTCCTTTTAAAGTCTGAATAATGTTCCATTGTATGAATATGCTACATTTTGCTTATCCATTCATCAGTTGATGGGCATTTGGGTTGTCTCTACCTTTGGCTATTATGACTAGTGCTGCTGTGAACATTCATGGATAAGTGTTTGCTTGAACACCTGTTTTCAGTTCTGTTGGTGATATACCTAAGACTAGAATTGCTGGTTCACATTGAAATCCTACGTTTAACTTACTGAGGAACTGCCACGCTGCTCCAGAGCAGCTGCACCATTTTATACTCCCACCAGCAGTGCATGAGGGTTTCAGTTTCTCTACATCCTTGATTCCAGCATCAACTTTTGACTTGCAGAATGAGTTTTATTACAACAACGGGGGGAAATACCTGAATTATTTAGGCTTCATTTATTTAATGAGACTATATTAAAGCAAGAATTGGAAACTTGTGAGCATTTTAATGCAAAATACATCAAAGAGTTTGAGGTACATGAAAAGCAAAGGTTGTTTAACATGTAGGGATAAATTTGATCACTAGTTCCTATCTATGGACCATATAAATGGCAAGATCATAAAATCCATGGAGCTTCTTGCGTCAAGCCTGTGCCCTATGATATGATTCATTTGGTATATTTTTCTGTAAAAATGTACAATAGCCCATCTCAGTGACATCTGGTCTCATCTGCATAAAATGAGTATTTAGGGTCATATTATTATTATTTCATGTCTATAATTCATCTGATCTATAAAAACGGAGGCACAATATGCTAAGCTGTTATTCCTCTTCTGGAAATGTTCACAAATTTTATGTGTACCTTCAGTTTTTGCTAATGACATAAAATATTGAAACTTGTAAATTTTTTTTGCCAACCCATGAATGTGCTACCCTTATCTGAAACCTAAATAAATACTTATTAATATATGGTGAAATTCAAATGAGCACTTCATATAAATAAGCCTGCTATAGAAATACATATTTCTTCAAATCTGTAGACCAGAATAACATGAAATAAATTTAACATCATTTCACATGTCGAACCACCAACCAAATAAATTTATGCTTCCGTTTCCTAAACTCAGGTAAATAAGAAAGCGTATATGTGGTTCTTCATTCCATAATCCATCATACACTTTAAGAACAGTGTTATTTGGTTGAGATTTTTATAGGCCAAATGGAGAAAAATGTGCATAACACCTGATTCTTGGATGATGGGCTGGTGGAGAGGACAGAGTGGAGTGAAGCTGGCTTTTTCCTTCATTTATTTATTCATTTTTTTCTTTTGGACAGATATTTATCTTTCCAAGCACTACTGTGTGCCAGGTGTTGTGCTTAGAGATGGAGATACAGGGAAGAACCAAAAAAACATGGTTGCTGGCCTCATGGAACTTACAGTTATCTCTTGCTATATAACAAACCGTCTTCAAATGGAGGGTGTAAATCAACACCTTGTTATGCTCCGTTTTGTAGGCCAGAAGTTTGGGTATCATACAGAGGAGAGGTTCAGCTCTGCTCCAGAGTGACTGAGCTCTCATCTGGGGTGAATTGAGATGGCTGGAACCACATGTCTAAAGCCTCGTTTGTGGCAGATGGCTAGAGTCCTTGGTTCTTCTCGCCACAGAGGGAGGCAGACATTAAAGAAGTATTCACATAAATAACTATTACAATGAGGACAAAGTACAGGCTTCTTTATAGTAATCAGGACATCTTGATTGCAAATGACAGAAATCCAACCCAGATGGTCTAATGAAAAGAAGGGAATTTAACGATCCACCTAACTGAAGTCTGTGGCTGAATCCTGATGCTGTAATGATATGGCCAAGAATCTCTTTCC
>NW_006790015.1:3145513-3152626 GCF_000442215.2 Lipotes vexillifer
CTTTCCCTGTCTGTGGATGAGAATTGCCTCTTTACTCAGTTGATTTTATTCTCAGGCTGGGGCTCCTTAGTTGATGGCTACAAGGACCACCAGCTGCTCCGCATTCCTACCAGTTTATCAAACTCAACTGAAAAAGAGAGACTCTCTTTCTTAATAGTTCTATCAGATGGTTCTGGAATTAAATCTTGTTGGCCATGTTTAGGTCACAAGCCCTCTCCTGGACCAACCACTGTTGCCAGGGAGATGAAGTGCTTAGAATGGCCAGGTCTGGACGATGTGCTCACCTCTAGGACCTGGGAGTGGGATCGGCCCTACATGAACCACAAGTGGGGATGGGTGTTTGCACAAAAGGGAATGAGTTTCTTTTATTAGAAGAAGAGGGAAATAGATGTAACCAGACAAATACATAAAGTACCCATTACTCAAGCCTGAAAACAGAGTGACCTGCCTTGAAGAGTAGGTTAGCATATAGGAGGACCTTGTGTCATTATTTCCAGTTATTCAACTTTCAGCTTTTATGTTTTTATTTTGTATGAAGCACTGGACTAGTTGTAACTGGGATACAAAATGAAGAGACAAATGGGTAATGTAGGGGATTCAAGGGATCTTGGGGTTCATCAAGGGAAAAGATCTGACCACTAGGTGGCAGTAGCACACACGGGCTTTATTGGATGACCCTTGGGCAGTTTGCATACTGGGAAGTCTCTCACAGCAGGACACTGTCCAGAAGTGCAGGGGGTCAATACTCAGAGGGGAGGACGGCAAGGAACTCCTCGATGAGAGAGGGGTCCTGGAGGGAACTTATGTGTCCAGGTGATGTCACACACCAGCACAGTGAGGAGTCTGGGTCAGAGACCAGCAGGGTCTTGGGGTCTTTATGTCCCAGGGCTTATCTTATCAATGGCTAGCAAATGTTGGGCACGGTTTTGTGGGGCTTGCAAAGCAGACAGGCCCAAAATAGCTAACAATCTGCTTATTTGGGCTATATTTAAAATATTTGGATATAAAACATTTGATTTTGGCACCTGCTGGCTTTTGAGCTAAAGGGTCTCAGCCTGCAGTGAAGAAATAAAAAACCTAGGCTAATACACAGAGACCATCTTGGCTTACTTATATAACAACGATTTGGTAAGTACCCTCAGTTATAAACAGAGCAACTAGTTAATATCAGTAAGTCAAAGACTTGAGGTACAAACTGTGGAATAATCATAATAGTGAATGCTTTTTACATACTTAACATGTGGCAGATACTGTGCCGCATGCCTTATGCAGATGGTCTCATTTATTTCTCAGAGCAACTCTGTGGAGTAGTTACTATTATTATCCCCATTTACAGATGGGAAAACTGAGGAGTTAAGTAATTCACCCAAGGTTATACAGCTAGTTGGAGGGGCAGATACGATTGAGACCCAGGCAGACTGTCTTCAAGGATCCATACTCTCAAACTGACAGCTATAGCATCTTCAGGGAGCTGGATCATCTTTCCTGGCCTCAGTTTTCTCACCTTTAAAAGTATGAGTATATTACCGGGTGATACCTATGGCCAGCCTGACATTCTGTATGCCTAGGATTGCTCTGTGTGGTACTCCAGAGGGTAGTTTGCCCAAAGGAGAGCAGGATGGAGCAGCGAGTGGTGTGCAGGGTGGAGGTGGTATAACGTAGGAATTATGTGAGCAGGCTCTGCCTAGATATGAATCACTTAGGTGCATAATCTTGGGTGGGTCACTTAATCGGAGTTTCTTCATTTGGAAAATAGGAACGATGATAATGACACTTCAATAGAATTTGGGGGGTGATTAAGTGAGGTAATGCCTGTTAAACATGTGGCACCATGCTTGCAAATATTGAGTCCCCATAGATATTTATTATAATACTACTGATAATAATTATTATTGTCAGTGAAGGAGCTATGAGATGGAGAGAGGAGGTTCAGGAAGTATATAAGTAGGGAATCATCAGTGAAGGGCTTCATATCCTAGCTGTTTTTAGCACATGAAATGTTTACTGTGTGCCAGGCACTCTGCCATCTGCTAGTTTTACGTTTGCCAATAAATAATAAATAAATAAATAAAATTCTAGACTTGTTCCCTGCCTTTACTTGTATTGCGTCCCACTTGGCTGGTGTTGGTGGTATAACACCCCACTTGTGGTGCTGTCTCTAACTAGACATTATTCTGGATCAGAAGTGTGGGTCTTGTGAGAATGGGCATTGGAGAGTCATGGCCTTGGTTTTCATGTGTTGTGCAAATCTCTGAGCTTCAGATTCTGCATCTCTGATAGATCTTTAACAATAATAACAGCCAGCACTTACTGAGAACTTACAATGTGCTGGGCACTGTGGGCTGTAAAGTAACTTGTTCAAGTTCACCCAGTTATGTAAATATCAGAGCTGGGTGTGAACTCAGGCTTCTAGCCCTAGAACCCACATTATTAGTGCCTCTTCATTCTGCACACAGGTTTTGAAAGCCTCTGACATATGATAGACACTCAATAAACTGTAATCCTTATCATTCTTATTATATAGGATCTGTACTCTCAAAACAACTGTATTTGTTTATCCATTAAAAATTTCCCAAGTGGCTCTTCTTTGCTAAACACCCATGATACATGGTGAACAAAATTCCATTCTTGCCTTCAGGGGAGTCACCATCTAGTCCAGAGACTGTGCAGCCGTCAGCATTCAAGAGGCTAAGCTCCAGTAACAAATGCCTCCCCCGTCCCCAATTTTGGTGCTTATAGCAGCAAAGGGTTTGCTTTTCATTTGTGTGTCTTCTACATTCTGGCAAAGGGGAAGGAATAATAGTGGAACCACATGATGTTCTAGTTGGACATGGCATGACTCATGTTTGCACACATTTAATTGGCTAAAGCAAGTCACATGGCAAAGCCTGACATCATTTAAGACAGGGGGTATATTTCTCCACTAAAGAGTGTCACTGGGGAGGGCTCTATAGGAACAGGTTTTGGAGGAGTAGTTTTGGAACCAATAATTAAATTTACCACAGATGAATTCTTAAGCAATTACAATATAATATGGTAAGTTCTCTAATGAAAGTGTCTATTCTTTGAGAAGAGAGGGGAGTGTTAACACTTTTAATGTGTCCTAAATTTAGAACAAAGTAAAAATTGGAGCGTATTTTATTTTTTTAATTTAAAAAAATTTTTATTTTTTAAATTTATTTTATTTTTGGCTGCATTGGGTCTTCATTGTTGCGCACGAGCTTTCTCTAGTTGTGGCGAGTGGGGCCTGCTCTTCGTTGCGGTGCACAGGCTTCTCATTGCGGTGGCTTCTCATTGCAGAGCACGGGCTCTAGGCACGCAGGCTTCAGTAGTTGTGGCACACGGGCTCAGCAGTTGTGGCTTGCGGGCTCTAGAGTGCAGGCTCAGTAGTTGTGGCACACAGGCTTAGTTGCTCTGCGGCATGTGGGATCTTCCTGGACCAGGGCTCGAACCCGTGTCCCCTGCATTGACAGGTAGATTCTTAACCACTGCACCATCAGGGAAGCCTGATGCTCAGTAGCCTCAATTTTCTGGAACAAGAATAGAGAAAGCCTGTAATAGACACATTTTGAGAACCCCAAATTCACTAGCCTGGTTAGAGTGAAAAGCATAGACGGTAATTCTTCCCTTCTAAGAAGTGACATGAGTTTTGTTGACAGCAGTGTCTCTTGTGTCTATAAGCAAAGGACTTGGGAACTGGGGTATCCCTGGAATGACCTGGGGAGAAAGGCTTGTTCGTGAGAACATTATGTCCATGTACTCGGAGGTAGGGGAAGGGAAGGCATGATGGTGGTGGGAAATGGGGCATGAATCATGCAGAGATTGGTCCTAGATTCTGGTAGGTTATTTGGATGCCTACTCAATTGTTTTCCCTATAGTTCAGTGTGCCCCAACCTTCCTGTCTGCAAGTAAGAGAGAGAAGATATATAGAGGGTTTAAAAAATGTATAGTCACAACTCCAAAAAGTCATTTGTTTTTGTTGTTTTCAACTTCGTATAATGAAATTCAACTTAGACCTGGAGCCAGCATTTCCACTGATGATATAATTTAGTCACTTCTGGTTGAAAACTTAGAACCTTCTGGATAAATATCAAATAAATTCAAATTGCTCCCCTACCCATTATTTTTCCCTTCTCTTTGGGCTCTTGGGAGACTTATATATTGTATTATCCTATCTTGGGGATGCGTATCTGGTCCATGAATCTCTCTCTGGACACTTCTGGATTCACTGGAGATATTTTCAGCCCCCATGATGCTAAGGGAGACTGGAGGTGGAAGAGTGAGGGTGGTAGGGCAGTTGTGCTATCTCAGCTCCTCTCTGACTTAAAATTCCATGTGGCTATAGTTTCTACCCTCCTATTGGTGTGTGCACTGAGAAGCTGCCCCACCCAGCTGCCCAGGTTAGGACATAAGACGTTAAGTCGCTCTGCTTTCAGATCCCCAAATCTATCTGGGAGTTTTTTTTACCGTCTCCTCTGTAGGATGAGGATTCAGGTTAGGCAGGGATCAGGTCCCATACTTTCTTGTTCATCTTTCTCTGTTTTAGCCAAGCTGCTTCCCCAGTCCAGGAAAAGATTTCAGAGTCTTCCTGTGTAGTGAGAAACTGCTCTGAGGTCATATTCTGTATTCTTCCTATTTCATGGCTTGTAGCTGTAACTCTATGCTCTATGCTTGTCCAAGGTTGATTCTCCATGGCTCAAAATCATCATTTATTTATTTATTATTTGTAGAGCTTACTCTAGGATTTACAATATGCATGTTTAACTTAACACAGTCCACCTTCAGATAACAAACTGCTCACATATTGTTCATATATGTACAGTATATGAAACTTATCACAATATATTTCCATTTGCCAGTCTCATTCTCTGTGCTGGTGCCATATGTTTTACTTTTATGCGTGTTATCAAATCCACAATACATTATTTCTTGTGCTTTAAACCATTTATTATCTTTTAAATGAGTTAAAAGGTGAGAAAGAAAATATGTTAACGTTACTCAAATATTGCTCCTTTTAAGCATTCTTTTTTTCATTTTTGTGAATAAAAGTTTCCATCTAATGCCATTTTCCTTTTGTCTGAAGACATTTAACATTGCTTTTAATGAAAGTCGGTTGGTGATGAGTTCTCTCAGCCTTTGTTTATCTAAAAATGTCATTATTTCACGTTCATCTTTTGAAAGACATTATTATTGGTTATAGAATTCTAGGTTGACAAGTTTTTTTTCTTCAGTACTTTCAACATGCATAGATTATTTTCTGGTTTGCATAGATTCTGCTGATAAGTCTGGCATCATTCTTATCTCTGTTCCTCTGAATGCAATATGCTTTCTTCCTCTGGTTGATTTTAAGATTTTCTCTTTTTCACTGTGTGTTTGTTTGTTTGTTTAGCAATTGGATTATAGTATGCTTTGTTATAGTTTTCTTTGTGTTTGTCCTGCCTGAAGTTTATTGAGATTCTTGTATCCGTAGGTGTATAATATTATCAAATTTGGAAAAACTTTGTTCACCATTTCTTCAAACATTGTTTCTGTCCCTGCCCACACCCCACGCCCTCAGACTCCAAGTGTGTGTATGTCAGACAGCTTTATATTGTCAAAGAGGCTCTGTTTATTCATTACAGATGGTTTTATTACTATAATTTCAAGTTCGCTGATCTTTTCTACTGCATTTTTTAATTGGCTATGCATCTCCTCCAATAGAAATTTTATTTCAGATGTGCATTTTTCATCCCTGGAAGCTCCACTTGGTTCTGATTTAAATATTATATTTTTCTCCTCATTATAATCACGTTTTATTTTACAACCTTGAACATTCAAAATGTATCTATAATAGCTGTCTCAATAGCCACATTTTCTAATGCTATCACTTGTTATTTCTGGGTCTGCTTCTATAAACTGATTTTTCTTGAGGCTACAGGTTATACTTTCTTGTTTCTTTACATGTCTGGTAATTTTTTATTGAATACTGAGCATCATGGATTTTGCATTTGGGGGCACTAGATTTTGTTACACCTCTACAAAAAAATGCTCAGTTTTCTTTCCTGGCAAGTATTTTAGTTACTTGCAGATCAGTTTGATCCTGTCAGGGCTTAATTTTAAACTCTTTTTGGATAGGCCTAGAGTTGCCTTTATTCTAGGGATCATTTAGTTTCATTTCTAAAGCTTTATCCTTCTGGAGTTTCTGCTGAATATGCCCTGAATTCCAACAAAGCCCCTCTACTTCGGCTGGTGAGCGTGCAAACAGTTTGTGGCCCTGTGAGACCTCTTGGAATTATTGGGCTTACAGCTCCCCAAAATGTAACTGTTCTCTCCTGGAATTTTTTCTTGCCAGATCATGTAGGGTTTTATCTTACCCATACCTAGGATTGGTATTCAGCCAATAACTCATAGAGACCCCTGTGCAGATTTCTAGAGATCTCTGTATAATTCCCTCCTTTTTAGTACTTTGTCTTGCAAATTATAGCAAACTTAGCCTTTCCAATCTCTGTCTCCTCAATTCAGTGTCAAGTGCTGGGCTCACCTTGGGGTCCTCTTCCCATGTTGAGGTCTGGACATTCCTTTTTTGCAGACTGCTGGTGATGATAGGACTCAACTTTTTTCTTTTCTAAAGGATCACAGTTCTGTGCTATTGTTCCAGGTCTAAAAATATTTGTTTCTGAGATATTGTACAGTTTTCTAGTTAGTTATAGCAGAGGGTAATCTGAATCCTCTTACTCCCTCATGGTCAAAGGCAGATGCCCTCAGAGTGATTCTATTGGATACTAGTTCTTTTTTTTTTTTTGCGGTACGTGGGCCTCTCACTGTCGCGGCCTCTCCCGTTGCGGAGCACAGGCTCCGGACGCGCAGGCTCAGCGGCCATGGCTCACGGGCCCAGCCGCTCCGCGGCCTGTGGGATCTTCCCGGACCGGGGCACGAACCCGCGTCCCCTGCATCGGCAGGCGGACTCTCAACCACTGCGCCACCAGGGAAGCCCTGGATACTAGTTTTTGATGAATACTCTGCATCCTCAGAATTGCAGTTAGTGCACTGGTTTTCCTGAGAATGTGCGAGATTTACTTATGCTTGGTTTGAAAGGATAGATTTACCTGAAAATTAGGGAAATTCTATAGGGAA
>NW_006790015.1:3152760-3166601 GCF_000442215.2 Lipotes vexillifer
GGGAAAGAAATTTTAATTCAAGGAAATGTAAGGAAATTAATTCAACAACATTTATTGAGCATCTTCTACTTTCCAGGAACTTTCCTAGCTGTTGGGCGTATAACCATAAACAAAGAGGTTTTTCTTAAAGTCTCTGCTCTTACCAGGTGCACTGTGGAGAAAGTGGAGAACGAGGCAACAAGCACAAAAAAATAAGTGAAATCGTAAAATCTGTACCATGTCAGATGTGCTACGTGGATTACAGAGAAATAATCTTCCCAGCACACATGTGGTACTGATTGGAAAACATGGCCACTGTCCTTTCACAAAACTTAATGATAGAGGCCATCTGTTTAGAGGTAACATAGCCAACTATATTACCATAAATGTAAATCTACTCTAGAGCTCTCCCCTCCTGCCTGCTGATCTCTGTAATTTATAAACACTTACCTCAAAGTCATCTTCATAGAACTATCTGCTAACTTGTTTCTTTTCAGTGTCCCCCACAGGACTGGATGCTCCATGAGGATAAGCATCATGTCTGGTTTTGCTCACGACTGTATCCCCCAAGCATTTCCGTATAGGCTTGGCATTTGGAGGGTGTTCAATCTGTTACCTGTTCAACACATGTGTTGAAGAGATTCATGGATGTAATGCTTCCTGGGTCATACCTTATGTGTACACGCTCGCTTCTCCCTTTAAAATTGGTAGCCAATTTCTCTTTGAAAGTTACCTGCTGTGACTCCGCTTTCGCTCTTTCTCTTTTTGCAGCTGTACAATCATTGCACACCCTCAATGACCAGATATCCCATTTTATTGTCACCAAGTCGAAGGCGCTGGAGGAGGACCAAGACCCGTTTCTGCCCACTGAAAAGGAGACTCTGAAGAGTTCCATGATATTGATGAGGCACCTCTTAATGGATGCTCAGGTACAGAGATCAGTAAATAAATTCTATATAGAGTAGGTGGTAACCTTTTTGGTTTTCTTCTTGGTACAAGCTGTGCAAAAGTGTTCATCTATCACATTCATTGCAACTGCCTTTGCAATGAGGTGCCACACACAGACATTCTGATATTTGAGTATTGGATTTCTAATTAGGTATTATTTTGGATTTAGTATTAAAATAGCTTGTTTTTAAGTCAAAGTAATAGGGCTTAAAATAATATACGTGTTGTCTCTGAGAATTTAACAGATCTCCCATTAGCCTTGGAAAGTGAAAACCCATTTACATAGAAATTTGGCAGGCATCAGAGCTGGCAAAGGCTTTGGAGTGGAGCAATACTTATCCCAAACAGCATCACTGAGTAACTAATGAATATTTTGGTACATCTGATGCACCACCAGTAAGCGAATCAGCACTGTTTTGTTTCTTATTTTTTTTCTTTGCAAGGCTAGCAATGAATTAATTACAGAAGATGCTTAGCTCGTTGCATGCTTTGTTGAGATGTGATTCTTCAAGGTTTCTCCTTGTGCACTATTTTATTGAAATATTTAGAAAATAATTTATCTACTCCTTCTGGTTTTGTTGGTGGGTCTCTCCAGATATGTTGATAGGCAAACACCAGGTGTTTTAAGAGAACTGATGGTTTTCTGTGTTTGTGAAGCCAAGCTGGACTAGATTTTTTTGTTGTTTCCACCTCTTCAGTATCCAGAAACGTTTCAGAAAATGTTCTCTGGGTCTGGTGATTTTGTGTTAGTTTGTCCTGGAGCTTTCTTCCTGAGCTTGTTTTCTGTTCAACAGCAGTGAGGTCAGAATGGTTGGTGGTTTCCTGCGTTCCACTCTGTATCAGATTTTGCACTGTGGTTTTGTTGCTTTTGTTTCTATCATGGTGCTGTTTTACGTTTTATTTTTAAAATCAATCCTGAGGCCTGGATCTTGTACCAATAAGACTTTAACTGGCAAGGTTTTTGTGTATTTCTCGCCTGTCAATGCTTGAAGCTGCCCCACGGGGTTTTTGAGCCCCTATATTGAGATGGCCCACATTATGCAAAGCCTTTCATTTTTATTCACTGTTCTCCCTTTTCCCCTTTATTATGAGCAGCCCATTCAGCCTCTCCTTTCTCCCCAGGCCTGTCTGGCGGAAAAATGAAAGATTCTGAAGCTACAACAACCAATTTTAAACCTCAGAAAAAAGGGAAATTTAGAACAATTGACCAAATAAAAGAGAGCAAATTGTTCTTGAAAGGATTAGCTTTCCTCGGTGCCTAGACCCAATCCTATAGATCATACAACAGCCAAGGGAACCATCTAGATGAATCCTTAATGACGTTATGTAAACTCCTGTTTGCAAAATCTAACCGAGTAAAAAACCATTCACCTTTTCCCTCTCCTTCACATATGAGCTTACTAATGCCTAGAACTGGATTTCGAGAATGTTTAATGTTGCTTAAGGAAATATTTCCTCCCCCTAAATACCAAATTCATTTAACAACTGTTATCCTTCGTGGCTTTGATCACAATTTTTCCCTTATTTATCCAGTGGGACTCAGATATCCCTTATAATGTGGTTACTGTGTGGGAACATTTTACTATCTCATTCTCTCCTGATCCCAAATCAATGCCTGCTAGAATTCTCTCAATTAAATAGATAGAAAAATTGGAGCAAGGTATGGTGGATATTCCGCTAAGTCATGCATTCTGAAAGGAAGGTCAGTCGGGTCTTCGTCCAGAGAAAAATAATCATAGAAAGTCAGGTAGGAAAGTGGTATAGTGTCTGGAAATGTTATTTCTTTGCCTCCTGTTTTTCTTTTGCACTAATATGGGGTGAGGTGGGTTGTGATTAATCTAAAAATACCACCTTCATTTATTTTCTTCCAAAACCATTAAACTTTTCAAAACATTATGTGTGGTTATGGTCTAGGTCCACGGCTGAAGTAAATTAGAATCATGTTACCTGGTACCCCCAGACTCAGAGCACCTCTGAAATAACTCTCTATAAGATTCGTGTTGTCAAACTTATAAAATGCTAAGGAACCCCAACATTTTGGGGATGGCCAGGGGTAATATGTAGTTTTGAGTTCTGAAATAGACAACCAGAGATACGTGTTTTATAATGAGAATCTTTATTGAGCATCTTTGGAAATTCGGTTGTTTTCCGTTCAGTTTTTGACATTACTCCTTCTTGACTCCATCCCAAAGACAAATGAATGCACTTGACTTCATTTTCTAAGTTCATCAATAATGAGAGGTCACCAGCATGTAAATATAACGTCTAGGTACCTCCTTCTGTTCTGGCTGCATTTTGTGATATTAATAGATGTTTGCGTGTTGCAAGACGTAAGCTCTTCAAGAGTAGTGACCACATCCGGAATTTGGTTGGTATCATAGCCTGCTCAGTTGCAAACCCAAAGGACTCTTAACAGTATTAGATTATGATGAAATACTCTGACATCAGCTTGCAAGTTGAATGAAGTCCGGCAAAAAGGAATGCAGAGAACCTAGAGGCTGCTTCCAGAGTGACTGCTTAAAAGGCATAATCGATTCAAGTCACATCTGTCTTGGAAGCAATAAATCCCGCTTAGGAGAATGTCAAAGGCAAAAGCATTGCCGGGCTGTGAAATTCCACCTCGGAGGATTGTAAAACAGTAGGCATAGAGCAAACACATCTCCCAAGTATAATGGGGATGCTGGAGATGATTGGCAGGTCTGGCATTCCATCCTAGAGAACAGAATCAAGAAGGAACATCTCACACAGGCAGCCCAGAGGCCTACAATTATTTATTCATTCCCTAAACGTCTTTCTGAACATTTAAGGGGTGTCTAAAAGAGGCCAAGCGCCTCTATTTGCATTCCATTCCTTTTGTAATCCGAAGGCCCCCAAATTCAATGAAGTGTACCATTCAGATCGTATTTGAAACCTGATCTTGTGGCTTTTATTCCTGAGAGGGCTGTCTAAACCCAGACTGCCAACTCAGCCTCATAAGTGATTAGATTCATAACACCAAAGAGGCAATTCTTTCTGGTAGAGATTAATTCTTTTACTCGTACTGTGTGACCCTGCATATGCTAAGAGAGGTTGATTACAGCAAATTAAATCTCCTATTGGCAGTTCTCTTCTTCTCCCCAAAGACCTAATTTCATTATTTATTAAGGGGTGAACAGATGCTTGCGGAAACAATAAGGTCACTTTGTCTGGCAGTAAGGTCTCTTCCTCTGGAAGGCCGCGTACTGAGCGGCAGAGGCTTTCTGTGCCTTATGGCGGCAGGGGGCGGTGCAGCTTCTGCAGGCCATGGAGCGTGGAGTGGCCAAGGAGGGCCTGTGCTCCACTGACCCTCGGGCTCTGTCCAGGCCTGGCAGTGAGTGAGGCTTCTCTGTCTGGAACATGGCTTGCCCGAGTTTGGAGGGAGAGCTCAGTTTAAGTGAGGCTGAGTCATTGGTACACCCTTCCCAGAGCTCCATCTCTAGGAATGAAGTAAGCAAGCCTTTAAAAACAAAACTAAACTGTACAACCATCACCTCTAGGCAAGTCTGCACGTACGGCCTGACGGAAGTCTAATATTAGGCAGAAGAGAAATGAAACCTGCTGTGTGTTTTGGACTGTCCTCTGCCCCTGCTCTTTCCTCATTGTCCCTTTTCTTCTCGCTTTCCGTTTTCTCCTTTCTCCCCACACCCCAGAATTTTCCCTCCTTCCCTTCTGTCTTCTCCTTCTCTCAACCCTCACTTCCCTCCTCTCTCCGGCCTCCTCATCTCTCTCTTGGCAAAATATATCTTAGTGGAAATGTGGAGTGAGATTCTGCCCCTTTTGTCCCTTCCTATCTCACCCCTTCCCTCCCCTTCCCTCCCCTCTCCTTCCCTTTTCTTTTCATCTGTCTTTCTGTCATTTGTGTTCAGGGAACTCAAGAGCATATTTGACAAAGACCTATATTCCCCTTGCCAGACAAGAAGGAACACATCAGGAGGGGGCAACTGGCAGGAGGCAAACCTGGCATTCAGGAGGCCGCTGGGGTCCCTGCCAGCATCAGAGAGAGACTCAGTATAATTTGGGTGGCTTCATTTTCGTTTCTTGTTTTGTTTTCTAGAGCAGTCTGCCCTGGTTGATTATGCTTTCTGATTAATTTCCGGCAAGAATCAGGCTGATTTAACAGGAATAGACTGACTGTTTGAGCTACCTGTGCACTCTCCCTCTCTAGACTGGCCTCAGAGTGTGGGAAGTGTGGTTTGGAGCAGAGGCTCAACCAGAGCAAACGTGGGCTCAGGCTCCTGACAAATAGGAGGGTCAGGTCTGTACAGTGGACATCAACGTGTGTGGGGGAAGGGACTTCGGGATTCAGATAGTTGACACACACTCACTACAGACATATACATCAAGTTGATTCCTCCTGTTGGCAGCACTTTCCACCCTCTCTGAATTCAACCCGTATTCACGGTATGGACCCTGTGGTTATTACCAGTGCACTTATCTGGTGTTTTATAGCTACACCCAGCTTCACGGTCATAAGTGAGACCCTGTTGACAGACCTGGAGAATGTCTTGTCCTCACATTGCACAAACTGAGGTACCAGATGCATGCTTGACTTCTCAAGGTCACAGACACTGGCTGTGGCTGTGAGGAGCACCCCAAGTGTAGTTTTTCCTTATTATCTTCAGAAGTGTGACACCAGGCTGAAGCAAGAGCTGGAACACTCCCCAGTGTTGTAGCAAGCAGAGAATAAACTCTGAAATTAGAACGAGGGCAAAGAGGCAAAGTTTTCATCCTAAGAAAATTACCCTGGGATATTTTTAAGTCTACTTATGCCATCAGATTTCTACCTCTTAAAGGTCAGAGAAGAAAGAAATACTCAAATGGAAGCTGAAGAATTGAGTTCACCTAACAGGAAAGCTACAATGGTAAGCTGATTATTCAAAGGAGTCTTAGCTTATCCCCTCCAGTAATCCGTGTGCTCCATTACCCATCCTTTCCTTGCGTGTTTGAAAAGGCAGCAGCAGGTCTGAAGTTTGCAGTGTCTTACATAATGAGCACAAGCCCACTTCGCATCCTGCCGCGGTGATTTTGATCTTTTAAAATCCGTTTTTTTTTTTTTTTGTTTGTTTTAAATACAATTTAACCTGCAGGCATTGCCAGGCTGAGATGTGATCCCATCAGTTATAGAGCTTATGCAATCACCTTCCCTGTTCAGAAGAAATGGAGGGTGAGCTGTGAAATTGTAATTCTGACCCTCTGTTAAGCTTGTGTTTAGGTATTTTTTAAAGAAAATAGAGAAAGGTAGCCTCTTCTTAGACCTCTGGCCCCTTGCGAAAGCCATGAGGCAGAATTTTAGGAGAAATTCTGAAATGCTGAAGGTTGTTTTCAGTGTTCACCATGCAAAGACCCAGGTATAATTGGAAATGAGACTCAAAAAAACTGGACTCCTGTCCATTGCTATATTCTAATAGAAGACAGCATCTCTCAGGGTGGGTAATGTTTGAATGGAATAGTCTCTATCAAACTGGTATAGTTTCCAACAATCTGTGTAGTGCTAAAGAGCAATTTGGGAATTTATTTTCACATCATAGAACCTTTATGTTACATTTTTAGATACTAACTGGTTATTTTAATGATATACCTTTCAAATGGTAAGAAAATAGACTTTATGCTGGTCTAATAGTTGATGGCTCATGTTACAATGAGGTGAATCTGATATAGTAACAAAATCATGGCAGGTTAGGGGTAAGCAATGGGCTGGAGGCATTATTACTACAAGAAGGGAGAGTGGATGTGGAGCAGATGGAAACAATAATAACTTGACCGTGCATTCGGTGAACTTGGTGCTTGTGTCCCGGCATAGAGCTTGGCATTGCACTAAGGTCTGGAGACAGAGAGGGACGGAACATTGGCTCTGCCCTAGAGGGACTCAGGATACAGTGGGGTAGATAAACAGACACTGAAGAGTCCTGTGGTAAGGCATGTGTGGCTGCGGAAACTCAGAGAAGCACCCAGCTGATATTTGCAGATCACTTCCTTGTTTACAAAGCACTTCTGCCAGCATTTTCTCACCTTTTTCACTCAGCCATGAGAGGTACAGGAGGTTGGGTATTACTATCATCTCTGTTTTGCAAACTGGCTATTAAGCTTTAATAAAATAGCCTTTTTATATTGTTCCATCCAGCCCATCACATAGTGAGCGTAATTGATTTCCTACTTGTAGGTGGTGATCCTCAGAGTATTTGCTTCCTGAAGGGGTTATTAAATAGAGAGAAAGGGAGGGTGTAATTTGGGGAAAGAAGATTAAAACCTGGCTTCAGACATACAACAGCACTCATAACTCAAGTGTTTTTAACAATTATAAGAAATATACATTCCATGGGCTTCCCTGGTGGCGCAGTGGTTGGGAGTCTGCCTGCCGATGCAGGGGACGCAGGTTCATGCCCTGGTCCGGGAGGATCCCACGTGCCGCGGAGCGGCTGGGCCCTTGAGCCATGACTGCTGGGGCTGTGCGTCCGGAGCTAGTGCTCCACGATGGGAGAGGCCACGACAGCGAGAGGCCCGCATACAGCAAAAAAAAAAAGAAAAAAAGAAATATACATTCCCAAAGCTAAACTCCACCCTCTCAGAATTCTAGAAGGTTTAGGGTTCCAAGAACACAGTTTTCAAAACTCTTTAAATAGAATATAAAGGTATTACCTTTCCCTCTAAAACATCATCACCTCTTCATGGTGCCCGCTGTCACATTGGCAAATATTTGGCTCCCAAAATAATACCCAGCCCCACCATTACCCTTTTTTTTTTTTTTTTTTTTTTTTTTTTTTTGCGGTACGCGGGCCTCTCACTGTTGTGGCCTCTCCCGTTGCGGAGCACAGGCTCCGGACGCGCAGGCTCAGCGGCCACGGCTCACGGGCCCAGCCGCTCCGCGGCATGTGGGATCTTCCCGGACCGGGGCACGAACCCGCGTCCCCTGCATCACACCATTACCCTTTAAACAAGAGGTTCTCAGATGAGAGAGAGGAGAGCAATTCTGCCCTGCTGGGTGCATTTGGCAACGTCTAGAGGTATTTTTGATTGTCACAGTTAGGGTGGGTTCTTGGAGAGGGGTAGTGGTGCTACTGGAATCTAGTGGGTAGAGGCCAGGCATGTTGCTAAACTTCCTATGACACCCAGGCTGGCTTTCCACGGCAGAGAATCATCCAACCCCAATGTCAATAGTGTCAGCATTGAGAAAGCCTGCTTTTAGACCCAAGGCTGACTTTTTCATTGATCACAGAGCTCTTCCAGGCTCAGAATCATTTTTTTTTGAAGCCCTACAATTGATTAAAATTGGTCCTTGGGCTTCCCTGGTGCAGTGGTTGAGAATCTGCCTGCCAATGCGGGGGACACGGGTTCGAGCCCTGGTCTGGGAAGTTCCCACATGACACGGAGCAACTGGGCCCGTGAGCCACAGTTACTGAGCCTGCGCATCTGGAGCCTGTGCTCCGCAACAAGAGAGGCCGCGATAGTGAGAGGCCCGCACACCGCGATGAAGAGTGGCCCCCGCTCGCCGCAACTAGAGAAAGCCCTCGCACGGAAACGAAGGCCCAGCACAGCCATAAATAAATAAATTAATTAATTAAAAAAATTGGTCCTCAAGGTATATCTTAGTTGTCCATTTATTCATTTTCTCATTCATTCATTCATTTAGCATTTACAGTGTGCCAAACACTGTGAGGAGCATCAGTGAAAACAAAAGTGATCCTTGTTCTCAATGGATCTTGTATTTTAGTGGGGGCGAGTAACTCTAAATATATAAGTAAACAAATAGTAAAGAGTTTCAATACTTGTCTTAAAGATGTATTAGGACCTAATTTAGATAAGGGTTCAAATGCTTTCTTTCTTGAATGTGACATTTAAACTGAGATCTGTGAAGAGAGAGGGGGAGAGAGAAAGAAAGGGGGAAAGAGGGAGAGAAAGAGAGAGCAGGACCTCTTCTCGTGTTTCATTGTGAATATCTGTACTTTAAATTAGTTGTGTGTGTGTTTAGTGTTACTCCATGAGTAACTGGAGGTAGATCTCCTGGGGTGTCGCAAAAGATCGAAGCAAATTATTTATTCCAGAAATTTACATTTAATTTAGGGATTATTAAAAATTCCAACTAGTCCCTCGGGAACAGAGAATCTTTCATCCTCTGCCTATGGGTGTCCACAGAGGAACCAGGATCTGTCTTTTCTTACTGGATGTTGTGGACGTAGAGACACACACAAAAGAAGGCTAGCATGAGTTCTTTAAGCTACTTGAGACAGGAGTCAGAGTGGATGAAGAGAAAGCAGGGAAGATGTTGAGTTATTTTGGACAATAAAATGAAGAGGTGAAGCCACGGTTACTGAACTGAAGAGCTGCTGTATAGAATCTGGGCAACAGTCAATTCTCAATTAGATACTTATAGATTAGCAAATTTATAGATCACCTATGGGCAAAGCATTTCTTCCCTGATGGCGTGCACTCAGGAAATGTAAAATGATGTTCGTCTGAATAAGACATAATTAGAAAGGTAATTTTGTTGCCAATATATTTTTTCACCATAACGGAATTCAGTACAGACCTTTAGTATCGGTTATTTGGTATTTTTTTATGCTGCGGCTCCCATCCATTAGTCAGATAATAGAAAGTCTAGTGTATGCCAGATAGCTGTAATCCTAAAATAACTTACACTTAGAACAGTATTTCTTATACAGAGCTCTTGGGGCCTCCCATTCATGTTAAACTCAAATATTTCCTGTAGAGCAGCCTGGTAAATTGAGGCATGGTGTTGCTAAGCGTCATCATTCAAATCCAACGTTAGGTCTGGGAGTAGAGCCAGCAGGTTCTCCTAAACACCAACTCAAGCCAAGATTCCATGTTCCTTCACTTTCTTGTCTTGGAGTCAGTCACACTAAAAAGTGATTTAATGTGAGATGGTGACCTGGCTGTTCCAAACGCTCACTTATTCCTGGGGAGCTTGAAACAAACGCACTCACTTTGACCAGCTTAGTAGGCTCAGATATTTAATTTCAGAGTGGATATTCTTGTCTCGGTTTACTGATATGAACCTAATTCCTCTTCCTCCGCCCCCCAAAGTATAAGGCAAAGAGAAGACATTCATGATAGAATTGATGAGAATCATGACATAGGTTTGAATCAGTTAACTACTGCCACATAACAAACCATCCCAAAACTGAATGGCTTAACACAACAACTATTCATTTACTTCTTATAAGTCTATGGATTGATTGGGACATTCCACTAAAATGACATGGGTGGCTGATCTTGACCGGTCTCACTCATACATCTATGGTCCCTGGGGCCTGGCTGGTCTAAGATGGCCTCAGCTGGTATGATTCAGCTTTCCTCTGCAACCTCTCACATCCCTCCAGCAGGCTAACTCTGAAATGTTCTCATAGTGGTGACGGGGGTGGGGGTGGGGTGTCCATAAAAAGAGGAAATGGACAAAAGCACTAGGTTTCCAGCCTATGTTTGTATCAAGTTTGCTACCATTCCATTAGCCAAAGCAAATCCAATGACAAAGCCCAGAGTCAGTGTGGGAAGACACCACCAAAGGGAGGAGTGAAACATGGGCCATCAGTGTAGTCAGTCTACCACATTAAACAAATCAGAAGATTTCTTAGCATAATTCTGGATGATTTTTGATCTGTTGGAAATGGGAGTTTGAGGTGTCCTAATTAGTAATCTTCATGCACATTCTCTTTTGGAAGACTGCTCCAGTCAGTTTTTTTAGAGGGACATGAATTGTGCTCTCCTGTTCTGATACATGCACAGAGGACAGACTGTGTTTGAACAGCTGGAGGATATATTTTAAAAGGGATCTATGTCAAGCTTGGACAGGATGATTTCAAATGGGCCCGTGACCAAGTGTGAGAAGTGTGGGTTTGTGTTAGCTCTCGAAACGTGATGAGCCGTTAAAAGACCATTGTTCTAGCTGGTTGTTTGAGCCAGGTGCATGACTAATTTGTTCAACAAATGCTTCCAACGATGAGAAAGGCACAATGGTAAACATTGCAGGGAGTTGTGAAAACTAAAAGTAATGAAGGATCATTGAGTACTTACTGTGTGCCAGACCCTCTACTGAGGACTTTGTCTTACCTCCATTATCTCATTTGTGAGGTACATGTTATTTCCCTTATTTTATGGATGAGGAAGTGAGGCCCAGAGAGGTCACGCATCTAGTGAGTAGCTCTGCTACTTGATTGTAAAAATGGCTGCAGTTCTTTACTTTCTTCCTTTGCAATACGAGTCTGCAGCCTTTCTCATTAAGAGGGAGAGTCTATTTCCCCACCCCCTCGAATCTGAGTTGGCCTGTGATTTGCTTTGGCCAAAACAATGTGGTTAAAGGGTGAGTCATTCATTCCAGGGCCTAGACATCAAGATGGTGTGCATGCTTCTTTCTGCTCTTTCTTGAAACCTTGACTCTAGGCTAGCCAGCTGGGGGAGGAAATCTCCTCCAGGATGGAGCAGAGGTAAGTGTCCTTGCCAAGCCCATCCTAGACCAGGCAACCCCCAGCTGACCTACTGAAGTGCCAATATATGAGCAAGCCCAGCTAAAAGTCACCCAAGCTCAGTCCGGAAGAGCAAAGTCACTAATCCTTCTGTAGACCTGTAAGACATAATAAATGGTGGTGGTTGTGAGCCGCTTAGCTTCAAGGTGGTTTGTTACATGGCAGGAGCTAACTGCTACAATAGCAGAGCTGGTATTTGAAGTCAGATCTGACTGATAACTAAGCCCTATAACTGGAAGAGAGGCTGGGAAATTGGTCTAGCCATGCTCTCAGGAGAAAGAGAAAATGGATTTGGTGAGTCTTTAGCCATTTTCTGCCACACATGCCCTCTGGTTTCACATCATTCATCCAACCTGAAACCATAATAGTGGTGAGGAAAATCTTTAATGCATTCAAGCGAAGGGATTACATGGTTATATTTTGGTGTTTGAAAGATCGCTATGGAGGAGGTGTGATGGGTGGTTGGATTGAAGTGAGATAGAAGACAGGAGACAGTTTGTTTTGGCAAGGGATGGTAGGATAAGAAACTGTGGTATGGGGCAGGAAGATTAAAGAAGAAGGAACATATTCAGGAATTTAAGTAAGACTCACTAATTGACATTTGGCGGTGAAAAAGAGAGACATGTCTAGGATGGGTCTTAGATTTTGGCTTGGGCACTTGGGAAAATGGTAGTATCTGATAAAGGAAACAGAGGAACAGTAAGCTTGGAGGGGGAGTTTGGTTTGCGGTCTACGAAGACTGAGGGACCTATGGGACATCTGGGTGGGACTGTGTAGGAGACAGTCAAATATGTCTTCAGCTTCAGAGGGAGTTGTGGGCTGAAGAAACAGAGCTGGTGTCATCAGTGTGTGTACTGGTGATTGGAGTTACATTGTATCAGCCACACTTCTCAGTAGTAGACAACAGAATCTATTCTAACTAACTTAAGTAGAAAGACCTTTTAAGAAAAACCAAAAAGTTTTGAGATATTTTGGTGGTTCACAGAATCTCCAGAGGGTCTTGACAACTAGGTTTGGAGGTTACATAGCCAGGAATAACAGTAGCCGGGAGACGCCATTCAGCTGTCCCACGGCTACTGTGTCGCACAACAACATGAAACACAGGACACTAGAACCTCCTCCAGAGCTGTCCTGAAGAGCCAAGTGCTTGTGCCTCCAGCTCACCCAAAGAGTTGTCCACTTTCACCTCATTCAGGAAGAACCTAGACCACCTGAGAACCTTAGCCACAGGGGAATCTGGGAAATGTAGTTTTAGATTTCCATTTTCTGTAGTCCAAGGAAGTGGGCCTTAGTGTTGGAATGTGTATGGGTGAGCCAATGCATTGTACCCCCAACAGAAGCATGGAGGAAACCACATGGGAAATTCTGCAGTGAGGAACAGAAGAAGAAGAAACACTCTGAGGAGTAGCCAACAAAGTCCCCTTTTCACTTAAACTAGATTGACATGGGTTTCTGTCATTTGCAACCTAATGAGGCTTTACTAAGAGGGTACCCACATTTTACGGAAATGCCATTCTTCATACCCAGTGTCATCCTGTCAATATGCCATGTGTTCCCTTACATGAATAACCACAGAGCCAAGGGAAGACCCTCTGTGAGCAGAGGCATCTAGACACTTGTAATTAAGCTCTAGGAGGCTTCTTGCCTATACACTTAGAAACTCATGCAGTATTATACACTTTGTTTATACACTTATACAGTCAAGCACAGGGCTTGAATTCCAAGAAGACCACTATAAAGTGACAGTTGTGTTAAGTCAATAACTTACTAGTCTGAAGTTTGAATACATGCACGGACGTGGCACAAGGGGTTTTATTCCTGGGCCTGGACAAAACAAAACAAAACAAAATGTGTTATAAAGGAAGCACAAGCTGTACTCTGGTGTTCATGAGTGATGTGTATCACGTTTGAATGTCTGTGGTGGGTTTTCAATGTATTTTTAAATGAAAGTTGAATCAATGTTTGTAGAACCTTTGGCATACCTCTACAAGACACAGTTATGCAGAACACAATTTGGACATGGATGGCGCACACTGTGTTTTACCTAGCTTCATCAAAATGGACCAACTCCTTTGTTACGGGGTTGAATTGTGCCCTCCAAAAGAAGGTATGTTGGAGTCCTACCCTCTAAAACCTCAGAATGTGAACTTATTTGTACACATGGTCTTTATCCAGGTTAAACAAGTTAAAATAAAGTCATTAGAATGGAGCCTAGTCACATATGACTGATGTCCTCATAAAAAGGGGAAATTTGGAGACAGAGACAGACATGCACAGAGAGGAGACAACGCGAAGACACAGAGGGAAAACTCCATGTGAAGACGGAGGATTGGAGTGATGGATATACAAGCCAAAGGACACCTGGAGCTACAGGAAGCTAGGAGAGAGGCATGGACCAGATTATCCCTTAGAGCTTTCAGC
>NW_006790015.1:3166611-3171613 GCF_000442215.2 Lipotes vexillifer
AGGAACTAAACCTGATGCCACCTTGGTTTGGGGCTTGGTGAGACTATAAATTGCTATTCTTTCAAGCCACCTGGTTTGTGGTACTTTGTTACGGCAGCCACAGGACACTAATACACCCTTACTCGTGGGAAGATCACAAACTTAGAAAGAATGAGACATTTTTATACCAGGCACAGTGTGGTTCAGTAGTAATGTATCTCTTTTCTTCATTTGTTTAATGGCAGGAAAATAATCGCTATTGAAGACCAGCATGCATGTTTCCTTCCTCTCCAAAAAGTAACGGTCCTGAATCCTGGACCTAGAAGCTTGTATTTCATCTAAGGAAAAAGGGTCCTGTAAGAACCTGGGTGTACCATAGCAGGTGGCTGTGTTTTATCACCAATGGCTGTAGGTGGTATCATTGTTGTTTATGCCACAGATGCCAACATCTCACATAATTTGTTGATTCCCTATTGTTGGTTTCTCTGTGTCATGGGAGTTGTCACCTGGCTTATGCTTTTCTTTTCATCATCATTACTGCCTCCACTCTGTCATCCTTCCAACTCTAAATCAAAGGGAAGCATGTCTTCTCTCATCTGGGAAGTATTCCAGATGCATATTATTAGGATGTAGGAGCAATTGACATTTCAGATCATCACGAGGGCCTCTTAATCAGACTCAGCTGAACTTTGGTACTTTAGGAGGACTGTGGGGGCAGATAAGCAAGTGAAATGGAGATTTAGCAAAGTTCACTGGCACCGTTGCCCTCAGAGTCATGCTGCTCCCCCAAGACCGGCACGCTGGCTCTCTCCCAGGATCCAGCACCTGGCTCAGCGTGGCAAATCTGATTGTCGTTCTTCCTCCAGCATCTTCTGCCTTTGGAGAAATTGTGGTGTGGATTAAATCTCTGCCCCAGCACATATATACAATGGAATGTTACTCAGCCATAGAAAGGAATGAAATTGAGTTATTTGTAATGAGGTGGACGGATCTAGAGTCTGTCATACAGAGTGAAGTAAGTCGGAAGGAGAAAAACAAATACCGTATGCTAACACACATATATGGAATCTAAAAAATATGGTACTGGGCTTCCCTGGTGGCGCAGTGGTTGAGAGTCCGCCTGCCGATGCAGGGGACAGGGGTTCGTGCCCCGGTCTGGGAGGATCCCACGTGCCGCGGAGCGGCTGGGCCCGTGAGCCATGGCCGCTGAGCCTGCGCGTCCGGAGCCTGTTGCTCCGCAACGGGAGAGGCCACAACAGTGAGAGGCCCGCGTACCGCAAAAAAAAAAAAAAAAAAAAATGGTACTGATGAACCTAGTGGCAGGGCAGGAACAAAGACGCAGACATAGAGAACGGACTTGAGGACGCAGTGGGGGAAGGGGAAGCTGGGACGAAGTGAGAGAGTGGCATGGACATATATACACTCTCAAATGTAAAATAGCTAGCTAGTGGGAAGCAGCCGCAGAGCACAGGGAGATCAGCTTGGTGCTTTGTGATGACCTAGAGGGATGGGATAGGGAGGGTGGGAGGGAGACGCAAGAGGGAGGAGAGATGGGGATATGTGTATACGTATAGCTGATTCACTTTGTTATACAGCAGAAACTAACACAACATTATAAAGCAATTATATTCCAATAAAGATGAGAAAAACAGTCTCTGCCCCAGGACTTTTCCACCTCCCCTGACTGTCACCCCCTTCATCCACCATCAGGCTTCTGTCTCTTCTGTCTCTCAGTGAGCCTCCCTCAATCAGGCTGATCCCTTCCACATTGTTTTCTGTATCCCCAGACGTATCCTCTCCCACCAAGCCTTGGGAAGGCTTTTCGTCTGTTATTACATTTGCATTTTGAAGGAGGGAAGGCTCAGTGCAAATGGAAGTCTTCTAGTAAGAGTTTGTTCCATGCTCACCTTGTGCTAAGCAGTGTGGTTGCCTGTTCTTTCCAGTCCTGCAGAGCAATGTGGAGAGAAGTGTGGAAGGGAAGTGTGTGTAGTGCTGGGGAAGAGAATAATGAGCCCTAGTCAGAGTAGCTGACAGGAGGGGAAAAGGATGCTGGCCAGTACTCCCAAGAGGCATGAACCCGAGCAGTGTAGGCATCATTAAGGTCTGTTGGAGGTAGAGATTTGGGGTTGAGAAATCCCATCCTGTTAAGTGACTGCCTTCTTTGTCTAACTGTAGGACAATCTTGTTTCTCTTGTGTCGACCGGTTTCCAGATTTTGTTGGAGTTATTCAAGCATAGCTTTTTTTCTTGCAGGTTTATTGAGATACAATGTATAAGTTTAAGGTGTACAGCATGATTATTTGACTTACGTGCGTCATGAAATGATGACCCCAGTAAGTTTATGGAACATTCATCATCTCGTATAGATTAAATTTTTTAAAAATAAAATTTATTTTCTTGTGATGAGAACTCCTAGGATTTACTAAGAGTTTACTGAATTACTCTCTCAGTAACTTAACATATATAACATATAGCAGTGCTAATTACATTAATCACGTTATACATTACTTATTTATAACTGGAAGTTTGTTCCTTTTCACTGCCTTCATCCAATTCCCCTTCCCCACAACTCCTGCCTCTCAGAACTACAAATCTGATCTCTTTTTCTGAGTTTGTTTTTGATGTATAATGGACCTAAAACCCTGTGTTAGTTCCTGGTATATAAAATAGTGACAATATTTCTATACATCACAAAATGATCACCACAGTAAGTCTAGTTACCATCTGTCACCAGACAAAGATTTTGTATAATTATTGACTATATTCCCCACCCTGTACATTTCATACCTGTGACTCATTTATTTAGTATCTAGAAGTTTGTGCCTCTTAACCTCCCTCACCTATTCTCTCATCCCCCCATCCCTCCATCCCCCCTCCCCTCTGGCAACCACCTGTTTCTTCTCTGTATCTATAAGTCATTTCTGTTTTGTTGTGTTTGTTCATTTGTTTTAGATACCACATATAAGTGAAATCATACACTATTTGTCTTTCTCTCTGACTTATTTCACTTAGCATAATACCCTCCAGGTCCATCCACGTTGCTGCAAATGGCAAGATTTCATTCTTTTTTGTGGCTGAGGAATATGCTAGTGTGTGTGTGTGTGTGTGTGTGTGTGTGTGTGTGTGTGTGTGTGTTTACCACATCTTTATCCATTTGTCTACTGATGCGAACATAGGTTGCTTCCATATTTTGGCTATTGTAAATAATTCTGCAGTGAACTTAAGGGTGCAGATACCTTTTGGAATTAGTGTTTTTCTTTTCTTAGGATAAATACCCAGGAGGGGAATTGCTGGATTGTATGGTAGCTCTATTTTTAATTTTTTGGGAAGCCTCCATAGTGTTTTCCATGGTGGCTGCACCAATTTACATTCCCACCAACAGTGCATGCGGGTTCCATATCCTCACCAAGACTTGTTATTTGTTGTCTTTTTGACTCAAGCATAGATTTATTTCAAGGGAGCACAATTAAGCTGTTGGCACAGTTGGCTGGAAAATGTATTTTGGCCAAAGAGGTCAGCCCTTCAATGAAGGACCAATGATTTTTTTTTACAGAAACTTTCTGTAGAAACAATGATTTCTTATAGAAGAAAAAGAGAATTTTTCTGAATTTTTTTCACTAATGGAATGTTTCTAATTCATTGATAAGGCTGTTCTTTATTCATCAGTATGGGCAGATTTACTCTTCCAAAGCCAAGTGATGGGCATCATTTAGCATCATTGTACCTCTACCTTCTCTTCTCTGGGCTTCTGGGGACCTCACTCACACACCTCATTTTTACCCTACATTGCTGACAGCTCCTTGTCTGTGCCCAAGTGTTCCTCAGGATTTAATCCCAGAAGCCCGAAGAGGAGAGGTTGGAGGGAAAAGTGGGCTTGTCCAAAGTGGGCCATCCAAACAAAACCAGAGAGTTATCTGTTAGGGATTTTCACTACAAAAATGACTCACAATTAAAAAAAAAAAAAAATCACCAAACATTTGAAAACCGTCAACAAAATGAGACAGAAATTATAGAATTCCAGACTCCATAAACTGCAAACTCACATCTGAGAAAATAGTCAATGTAGAAATTAGAACAGAATTTTCAAATAAGTAGCGTCAGTATCCTCAGAGAGATAACGTGGAATATTGCATCCAAGAAATCAGAACCAAGGTCCTTCATCTGCCCATTCTTTGATGCTACCAGTATTGAGTGAGTTCCTACTATGTGTTAGGCACAGTTGAAGCACTGGGGAATCACAGCAAGAAGGCTCAGTCTCGGTCCTCATGGAGTTTAAAGTCCAGTTATGAGAGACCAAAAAATAACTAATGAAACAAGTAACTATATATGTCAGGTAATGTGTGTTGTGGGGAGAAATAAGGTGGGGTAAGAGGTTTCGAAGGTACAGGAATGGGGAGGGGCTACTATTTATACAGGAGAATCAGAAGAGCCCTCAAAGAAGAGAGGGAGTAAGATGAGTCAAATGGGTATCAGGAGGAAGAACGTTCCAGACAGAAGGGACAGCAGGTGCCAAGGCCCGGAGTCAGGAGGATGTCTAAACTCTTCAAGGACCAACCAGGAGACCTATATGGTTGGAGCAGGTTGAGCAAGGGTGAGAGCCTTAGACAGTAAATCAGATGTGGGCCAGGGCAGATCACTTATGGATTTGAAGGACTCCGGCTTTTTCTCTGAGCAACAGGGGAAGCCACGGGGGGGTTTGGGGCAAAGGACTGGTAAGATTTGAGTAAACTTCCCGAAAGGAATACTTTGGACTGTCGTGGAGAGACTCGAGCACGGGAGATGAGGGATGGAAACGAGGCCACCAGCTGGAGACTGTTTCAATAACCCAGGTAAGAAACAAAGTGACTTGGAACATTGCATCTTGAAGGTGGTAAGAAATGGTTAACATCTGGAAATCTTTTGTAGGGGCTGCCAACAAAATCTGTGGCCCTACTGGATGTGAGGTGAGATAGAGAATAGCCGAGGGGCCTGGAAGAATAAAGGTGACCGGAGGGAGGGAGGGAAAGAGGGGAAGGGGGGGATCA
>NW_006790015.1:3171630-3172552 GCF_000442215.2 Lipotes vexillifer
GAAAGAGGGTAAGGGGTGCATCATGGAAGATGGTACCAAGAGCTTGGCTTTGGACATGAACTTGAGTTGTCTAGGAGACCTCCATGTGGAGATGTTGAGTGGAAGACTGGAGTTCAGGCAAAAGAACCAGACTGGAGGCACACAGTCCTGAGACTGAGTGCGTGTTCATCTAGGGAGTTAGTAGAAAGGACGAGAGCAGAGGTCCCAGGATTGCACCCTGGACAAGCCCAACCTTCAGAGGCTGGAGAGAGGAGGAGGAACAATGCAAAAGACTGAGGAGGAACAGCCAGTGAAGTTAGAGGAGAATCAAGGAGCGTGTTGGCCCATAAGTGAGGTGAAGAAAGCATTTTAAGAGGCTGGAAGTGATCCTGTGTGAGAAATTCTGGTGGTAGATGAACTAGAATGGGACTCCAAATGATCACTGGGTGTGCCAACGTGGGGGTCGTTGGAGACCCTGATACGGGCAAATTTGGTGGAGTCTGGGGACAAAATCCCAGCTGGAGTGAGTTCGAGAAAGAATGGAGGAGGGGCATAGAGGTAGGGAGTAGAGGTGATTTCTTTGAGGAGTTTTACCAAGGAGGGGATAATTAGTGCAGTGGCCAGAGGAGACAATGGAGTCAAGATAAGTGGGCTTTTTGTTCGTTTGTTTGTTCGTTTTAAATAAAAGGGGGTGGTGGTGGTGGTATATTACATCTTGCTAATGAGAATGATCAAGTAGAAAAAGCAGGATTGACAATGCAGGAATGAGTCGGACTGTGGCAGCCGTGATATCCCTGAGTAGGTTATCAAGGAGGAGGGAGAGTTTAAGAAAGAATGAATTAGGGATCTTAGAAATAAAAAATACGAATATTCAGACCACCAGTACCAACTCATTTTCGGGGCAGATGGGAAGAATGAACAATTAGGAAGAGTAAGCAGGAAT
>NW_006790015.1:3172562-3181753 GCF_000442215.2 Lipotes vexillifer
ATTCTCCCAGAGTGCAGCATAGGGGAAGAAAAATGCGAATTCTAAAAGCAAAGTTAAGAGGTGTGGACCAGAGGTAACAGGAGAAGCAGCAGAAAGAATGGAGGGGATGAAGGGCAGTCAACATGTGAAGACTTAATAGCTGGAGTTTTCATAGAGCTGAATAAGGTCATGTGTCCTCAGACTGAACTGGCTCACTGGCTTCCTCCCAGAACTGGAGAACAGTAACAGTGATAGAAGTGGTAGTAATAGATTAGCAACAACTCATATGTTGAAATCCTATAGTGACATTTCAGTTTTCAAGAATGAAGACAAAACTTGAAAAGCTACTGGAGAAAGGCTGGTATAACTCAGGTCACAAAGGGTCTTGGAGGTCAAGGAAGGAGTTTGAATTTTATTCCAAGAGTTAAATGGAAGTTACTGAAGGATTTGAAGAAGGGTGGGAGGATGCTGACAAAAATCTGATTTGTTACAAATATGTCTCTGGCTGCTAACAGAGGATAGATGGTGGAAAGGTTGGAGGGTCGGGGGTGATAGTGAAAGCAGGGAGACCGGGTAAGGAGCTACCAGAATCCTGCCATCAAAAATGAATGTTCATGGTTTCCTTTGCTGTGCAAAAGCTTTGAAGTTTCATTAGGTCCCATTTGTTTATTTTTGTTTTAATTTCCATTTCTCAAGGAGGTGGGCCAAAAAGGATCTTGCTGTGTAAAAACAAAGCAAATAAACAATAACAATAAAAGAAAAAAGAGAAGAATGTTCAAACTATTCGTATGAAAGCCAGCGTTTATTGAGGGCTAGTGAAGTGCCCAACACTAGTCTAAACAGTTCACATATGCTTTTTCTTTCAATCTTCCCTACCACCCTTCTGTTATCTCCATTTGACAGATGAGGAAATTGATGCACAGAGAGGTTAAGGAGGTTCCTGGAGATCACACAGCCAGTACCAGAGCCCACGCTTTTAATCAATACCCTGTGGGGCTTTGGACTAGAGTAGTAAGAACAGAAAGTAGAGACACTGGTGAGTTGGAGAGAGCTTGGAGAGAGCATTGAAAGGCTGATGATGTGGGGTTAAGGGTAAGAAATGAATCAAGATGATTCCTGTATTTTTGCCTTGAGTAGTTAGTGGTCTAACATCATTTCCTGTCCCTGCTTAAAACTCTAATCGTTCCCCCACTGAAGTTAGAATAAATCTGCATTCTCCTCCCTGGCTTGTAAGTCTCTGCTGAAAACTCTGCCAAAAAGTGACCAATGTTCACATCGCCCAGGACGGAAGGATTTCAAGGACACGGGACTTTTTTTTTTTTTGCGGTACGCGGGCCGCTCACTGTCGCGGCCTCTCCCGTTGCGGAGCACAGGCTCCGGGCGCGCAGGCTCAGCGGCCACGGCTCACGGGCCCAGCCGCTCCGCGGCATGTGGGATCCTCCCGGACCGGGGCACGAACCCGCGACCCCTGCATCGCCAGGCGGACTCTCAACCACTGCGCCACCAGGGAGGCCCAGGACACGGGACTTTGAGTTTGAAAACTGGGAAAGTCCCAGGCAAACCCAGATAAGTTGGTCACCCTCCCGCCTCTCTTCCGTCCACGTCCTGCCCAGCCACACTGGGCTTCATTTAGGTGGGCGGGCCTCTCTCCCCGCGGGCCTTTGCACGTGTCACCCTGCCCTGCATGCGAAGAGCTCTCTGCCGGGTACTGGCACAGCTCCTTCCTTTTGTCCTCTGCCTCAGCTAAAAAGTCACCCCGCAAAGGGGTCTTCCTGACCACCCGATCTCATGTAGCCCACCACCAGCTACTCCTCCTACCCCCAGAACTTATCACAGATTCAGCAACCTTATTGGAGCCTCACTATTCCTGTGCTCCATAAGGGCGGAGCCTGCGTCTGTCCTGTTCACCCGTATAAAGCAGGTGCTTGGCATGCGGTTGAAGGGAGGCCTCTGAGGACTAAATAAGAGAAATTGACCCTAGTGGAACAAGAGACATTTTATGGGGGTGTGAGGAAAGATTTCCTTACTGGAAGCTCCTAGAAAAGGTTACCAATAGAGCTTGCAGCAAAACCACATTTAGAAATTAAGGCTTGGAAGTATGTTCCTAGCACTTCTTACCCCCACTCCTGCCCTCTGCCCAGCTTTAGTGCCAGTGAAGGAGAGAACTCAGAGTCCCACATGGATCTTGGGCTTGGTGACAGGACAGAGTATAAATTCTGCATGCTGTTTATCCCCAACATTTCCTTTTGCTTATCCCTGCTGAAGACAGCATGAGTGAAATTGGGGGAAGCCACTGTTTGGAGTTACCTGTGTGACCACTCTGTTCTATTCACATCACGGATAAAAGTGGGTAGTATTAAGATACGGTTTCAGGTTTTCTGATACATGCATGTCCTACGTAGACTTGTCTTTGCACTATTTAACACTCAACTCTTGTGCACGGAGTGAAAAAATTGGAAACCAAACGTGAACCCAATAATATTTGATTGGGTGAATGAGTTTTGGCTGACCACTAGAATAGAATATTCTACAACCATTAAACACAATTAGGTAGATCTATGTTTACTGACAAGGAAACGTGTCCGTGATAAATTGGTAAGTAAAAAGAAAAAGCAAGGAAATACACAGAAATGTTCACAGGCACGATCTGTGAACAGCGAGATAACACTTTTCTATTCTTTATTTCATTTTCTTTTTCTGAATTTCTCCAGTGAGCATGTTATCATTTTCATAACCAGTAGGGGAAAGGTCTTCCCAATATGGAAAAACTGAAAACAAGTTTAAGAGAAAAAAATGTGTCTCATTATTATTCTACAATATGTTAGTCTCCTAAGGATTCAGACTGAGCCTGGTTCATCTATGTATATAAGCATGCTGTATATATGTTCTTTGTAATACATTTCAGACCACATACACGTAAATGCAGAAAACACTTAAAATGTTTAATATGGTACATGCTTCATGACATAAGTATGTTCGTATATCTATATTATGTATAATTTATATAGTGTATACAATTTTTACACATATATCTTGTCCTTTAGTCAGTATACTGTTCGGCTGAATTTATTTTTCTAAGGGAAATGCTTAATGCATATCCGATTCAGATAACCAATTCATATTCTAACCCTTCTTGTCACACCTGGGCTGGAAGTAAACGCCTGCCAATGGTCTTACGTTGCTTCTTGAGACTTTTTTGAAAGATAATGCACCCAGCTGGCTGGCTCACTCCACCAAGGACCAGGGAGCTCCTGGCCGGATCATTAGTGTTTGTTACTCAGACACAAGCTTTCCTTAAGAATGCGCCCAATACACCTGTGCTTCTCTCATTTGATGAGTGCGTGACCTCTGTCAACCCAATTAATCTGGAGAGAAAGGATGGGTGTTGGGTTCGATAACGAATGATGAGCAAAGATAGCCTTTAGAGATCTGGTTTTGCATCTTGACCGATAATACATTCCCGGCTCCCAAATGCCTGTAATAGACATTTCTTTTGAGCCTTTTGTTTTGCAGGTAAAGCTCTGTTTTTTTCTCTTTCCCTTCCCGTTCCCTAACCCTAACCCTAACCCTTATCGTAACCCTAACCCTTACCTCTTTAGAGATCTGGTTTTGCATCTTGACCGATAATACATTCCCGGCTCCCAAATGCCTGTAATAGACATTTCTTTTGAGCCTTTTGTTTTGCAGGTAAAGCTCTGTTTTTTTGTCTTTCCCTTCCTTCCTCCTTCCCTCTCCATCTCTCCAGCTCCATCTCCAAGTCTTTCTTTCTCAAGAGAGTAAATGGGAGTGCCTATCCGTTGATTTCAGCAGTTGAGGAATCTGTGTGAGCTGTTGATGGCACCCAGCTCTCTTCTTCAGGGGCCTTGGAAAGTCCTAGCAATTCAGACAAGGCGGCTGGTTGGCATCGGGCCCTGGTTGCCCTGGAGCAGCTGGCAGAGCCTGGCGGCTATCCCGCAGGTCAGGCCCCCCTCCCCTACCAACATCCCCACCTGGGCTGGCCTGGCCTGCTTCTGAAAGGGGCCTTTGTGTATGGGTTCCATGGACAAAGCCCCAGCATAAGTTTATTCCATAGTTAAATCCCTTTAGCAGCAACTCACTTGATCTAAGAAAGCCAAGTGAGATTCCTTGCCCTGGAACATTGTTCCTCTCTTATTTTACTTTATTTTGTTTTCACAAATACAAAGAGCTTTCTAAATGCCACAGTCTGTTCTAAGCACATTTATCTAATCCTCTTAAAAATCCAATGTGGTGAGTACAGGCGTACCTTAGAGATATTGCAGGTTCAGTTCCAGACTGCTCCAATAAAGTGAATATCACAATAAAGAAAGTCACATGAATTTTTTGGTTTCCCAGTGCATATAAAAATTATGTTTACACTCTAGTCTATTAAGTGTGCAAGAGTATTATATCTTAAAAAATGTACATACCTTAATTTGAAAATACTTTATTGCTAAAAGTGTTAACCATCTGAGCCTTCAGTAAGTCATAATCTTTTGCTGGTGGAGGGTTTGAAATATTTCCAGAATTACCAAAATGTGACACAGAGACAGGAAGTGAGCAGATACTGTCGGAAAAATGGCACCAATAGATTTGCTTGATGCAGGCTTGCCACAGACCTTCAATTTGTATAAAACACAGTGTCTGTGAAGCACAATAAAATGATGTATGTCTACATTAAAATTTTCCCACATAGAGGAAGAGGGAGGTTAGCGACCTGTGCAAACAACAACACCTACGTAGTAAGTGCTGGAGGCACGATTAGAACCAGGACATTGGACTCAGAAGCTCCTGCATTTAACCTGCACGCTATACCCCTAGGTCCTCTTCAGCTTGGTCAGAACCACCAGAGACTTGACTGTCTTCTGCTACAGCTGGGGCTGCTTTGGAACAGCCATCCGTTTCCACTCGTTCCTCTCCTGCGGTTTTTAGAGAAGGCGTTCTAAGTGTGCAACTTGCTGAGAAAGTACTTCTGACCAGATCTTGCCTACGCAGGGAGTTATGGGTGAATAAGCTTGTTCAGTAGGGAAGCTTCTCCCCTGTTGTTTCAGAGCTCCAGGATGCCCCAGGCACTTGGGGCCGGTGCAGCGGAGAGAGTAGGGGTGGGGTAGGGAGAACAACCAATGACTAACTTGCTAGATGACTTTCTGAAATGTCCTTTAATCTCCAGGGCTGGTGTTCATGTCTGCAAAAATGGGGGCACCACTATTTTAGGTAGCAGCCCCAAGAGGGTAATGAAGGAGGCGGCTAACATTAATGAAGGATCTGCGTCAGTGCAAAGTCAGCGCACTAGGTATCTTCACATTTCTCCACCTGAAGTCTGCAATAACCACGTGAGGATGAAAGTCACGATCGTAAATAGGAAAGTATTTTACAAAATTTGGTGCTCTGCCAATACAAGGGATTGTTCTGATAGAAACATGTTGTATTATACTAAATAATGCACCAAGCGGATCTTCTTGGGAGAATAGAGAACAGGAGGAAGTGTTCAGTACCGGCACACAGTAGGGGATCAATAAATATTTTAACATGGATAACAGGGAACAGCTTCAGTGTGCAGCCATTAAGTTGTAAGACCTTTCCAGTCTGAGCGTGTACTTAGGACTGAAGGCTATACCTTGTTACCCTGCAATTGTCTGGCTTCGCTCCTTTATCCTTCCTTTTGTATTTTATTTGAATTAATTGCTCAATTCCAGGATCTGTAACGTTTTTCAGTCTTAGCTTTGGATATAAGAACATGTTGGCGAGTTTAAGAAATGAAGTTATTTCAAGCAGAGGAAATAGTTGGAGATTTCAAGCTAAAACAGAGATTCACCTCCCTGAATTTGACGAATGAATAACTGACTCAGAGTCCAGGGCCTTCTGGAAAGATGGCCTTCACTAAAACCAAAATGTTGTCCCGTAACCCAATAAACTTAGGTACAATTCATTATGTGCTGAAGTAATTTTAGAAGCCATTATTCCATTTCAGCAGTAAATGCAGTTCAAAGTGGTATGAATTCTCCATTAAGATGATGTGGTGGGGAAAGTGAAAGAATCTTTTGGCGCAATCAATTTATTTTAGTGTCCCAAATGTTCATAGCAACAGTAGCAAGCATGATTGCAGCTGCCACTGTGGTCGGCCTCCTGTCACGGAGGGAAATGAATGGCCCTCTCCTTAACCACCAACCTGTGCTCCTTCTAGGACAAAGGGTCCATCAATTTTCTCCACAGAGTGCAACAGAACCCATATTTGGATGTGTTGCAAATTAAACTTTTAATAGAAAACCAAAGAAAGAAGCTTTGCCCATTTATTTCATGGGTTGTTACTTTTTATTAAATTGAATACATTTGACATGTAACATTGTGTAAGTTTAAGGTGTACAATGTGTTGCTTTGATACATTTATATGTTGTATCAGTAATATGGCTGCCGGTGTGGTAATATTTATCACATTAGATAATTATAGTATAATATTGTCTACGTTCGTTAAGCTGTGCATTAGAGCCCCATGGCTTGTTCACGACTCCTTACGAGTTTGTAAACTTAAATGCCATCACTCTTTTGGAGAAGGAGAAAGGTTGGGAGTGGAATAGTGCGGGTAAGACTAGCTGAGCCGTTCTTGAATTTTTTCCTCTTGAAATTTTTGCATGTTTCTTTCCCATTTCACTCTAGCTTCCTCATTATTTTCCAGACCATCACCAGAAACTAATTCTTGACTGTTATTCTTCCTCCTCGCAAACAAATAGAACACTTCTGTTCTACACCTGGTATAGGACATGCCAGGATTCGTTTGCCATACCTGCCCTCTGAAGAAGAAATTCCGGCATAGGGGAAGGGTTAGCACAGGTGACTTTAATCTTCAAAAGAGGATGGTCCAATTATATGGCTTTTAAACTGCTAAAGCCTTACTTTTAAATAGTAAGTTAACTGAGGTTAAGTTATGGCATATTAAAAATGGGGCAAGATGTAAATTCTTTTCTTGTGCCACAAGGAGAAACAGAAATTTATTTTACATTTCACTTAGTCGCTTCCATTTTTTCTTTGTACTATACTCTATTCCTGTAAATGAAAAAAGTGTGCGTGTCTTTAGTCACATGAGCTTAGAATTATTGAAAAGTGACAGATGTAAAAAAATGGTTCAACTTCTGGAGCGACAAAAAAGACTGTTTTGTATCCACATAGAATTCCATAATTACAGAATTGACAAGGCATTGACTAATTTTTGCCAAGGCACGTAAAGCATTTTTAAGCTGACATAACTCACACGAGTTCATATGATAGGTGAGACTTAGTGGGAAAACATAACATTGGAGGTCAGTTTTAATAGCCTTTTGAAGACCCGCACGAATGGGGAAGAGGGAGGTGTATCAGCAAATGCTATAGCTGCTCTAACAGACAAATCCTAAAATCTCAGCAGCTTAACCGATAAAAGCTCATCTCTTGCCAACATGAAGTCCAAAACAGGTGTTCCTGAGTTCTTGGAAATCCAAACTAATGCATGGCCTTCCTCATGGTCATTCATAGGGGACCCAGGCTCCTTCCACCTCATGGCTGCCTACTCTGCATTTAGCAGTAGATGGGAAAGAGACTGGATGCGTGTAGGAGGCTTGGATGGACCATGCCTGGGCATCCATCACTTATACCTACGTGTAATTGGCCAGTGCTTAGCCACGTGGCTATAACTACAAGAGAGACTGGAAGATGTAGTACAGCTGTGATCTCAGGACTGCGAGGAAATAGGCTTAATAGTCAGCTAGCCTAGTCTCCACCACAGGGAACGAAGTTCTTCTGGATTAGGAATGAGAAATCGGAGTTTGAAAGATCCAAGAGTTGGGCCAAGCTACAATGGAAGAGGGACTTGCCAAAAGGAAATTAAAATATTCAGCATTGTCATGCAGTTAAATATATAGCAATGCCCATTGTACTATGGCCCCAGCCAGCATTTTAATTCTTTCTAAATAGAAATTTCCAACTTAATTTGTTGTAAAGTTTTTTCTTTTTTAATGGAAATGATGCCTTGTAGCGGTGAAAACAGGATTTTCTCTATAGCTAATATTACTTGAACACATTATTCTATTGGTGAGCACATATATCTAATTAAAATTCCATTCCAAGATAAGTAAGCATTGCTGCATGGGAAGTGTATACTCATACCTAAAATTAATGAGAAAGCAATGGAATAATTACAGAATCCAGTTCCCATCCACCTCTGTTTTCTTTTTTTCTTTTCTTTTTTTTTTTTTTTTTCAGTGCTGTAACTGTGTAAAAGAAAATTTGGAAAATACAAGTGTTACTGAACCAAACTTGGGTCCACTTGCCTGATATGCAGCAAAGCCAAACTACTGACACTGGATTGTGGTGAAGGAAAGTACATCATTTATTGCAGGGCCAAGCAAGGAGAATGGGCAGATCATGCTCAAAAGACCCAAAGGCTTTTGGGGAAGGGTTTTAAAGACGGTGTGAGGGAGAGAGTCGCAGGGTGCCTGATTGGCTCATGGACACTCTCTGATTGGTTGTTGGTGAGGTTACAGGATGATGTTTCAGGAATCTCAATCATTAACCTTCTGGTTCCAACCAGTCTGGGGTCTATGTGCTGGTAGTCAGCAGTTAATTCCTTCCACCTGTTGGGGGTTTTAGTATCCGCAAAACAACTCAAGGATATAGCTCAGGATATTATCTATAGACCTTGAGGAGGAACCCAAGGTCCTTGACTTTGTTTTATGGCTAAACAATTATTATTCTGTCTTACCTGACTGTTTTCCTTTGTTTCTGTATTTTCTCACTTCTTGGACTGACTTTGCTTTTTGGAACTCAGGGAGAGCTAGAAGGTAAAGCTTTTCTACAAGCAAGAGATGCAGGCCATGGGGGTGTGTCTGTCCTCGGGAAGGCCCCTCAGGGTCCTACTCAGTTTCACAAGTGGTTAATATTTTATCCTACCTGTTTTCTAGTCCGTATAGTCAGTTCGGTGTTTATTGTTTTTCTGAAGGAATATAAGTGTCTGCAAAAAAGAGGCCATGTGGCTGTGTTTATACTTTACCTGCAGTTTTGGTTCTCAGTGGATAATAGGAGAAAAAGTTATAGGTCTCCCTGTTTACTGTTCACTGCAATAGCCTTGCCATACACCAGTAGAGGAAAGGAAACCTTGGGCAAAATCGTGCAGTTCTCTTTGTGGGCTGTTTGGTGATTTGGTGTGAACTCCACCCCCCCCCCCCCCCCCCCCCCCCCCCCCCCCC
>NW_006790015.1:3184123-3185378 GCF_000442215.2 Lipotes vexillifer
CCCCCCCCCCCCCCCGCTACCACCACCACTTTGAATGTCATGGAAACTGCTGTACAGTCTGCAGTGATTAGACATCATCCCCTGCACCTTAGTTAAATATCCTTCGTACTGTCCTTTTTCAGCCTAACATTACTTCATGAGATTTTCCCATGTCATTAAGCATTCCTCAAAATTGAATTATTAGTGGCTGCTGTGAGTTAATAGAAAATATATGGTCTCTGTCCTCTGTTTCTAGCACAAAGATCCTGAAACCCTTGTAATTTCCTAATTGATAAGAAGCATCTTTCGTTCTAATATTTGGTCTTTGACCCCCATCCCTGACACAGAGCTCCTGAAACCCTTGTAACTTCCTGGGTGGTAGGAGTGTCTTTTGTTCTAAAGAGGTGACTCTGGGTGGGCTCTTGGGTGGCTCCTGGATGAGGGCTGGTCACTGGAAAGACCAAGCCATGATTCGAAGCTTGGAATTCCCAGCCCCATCATGCCTACATGATGACGCCTCTACAAAAAATCCCAGGAATATAGGGTTGGGTGAGCTTCCGGATGGGTGAACACATCCACACTGGGAGAGTGGCACACCCAGACTCCATGGGGACAGAAGTTCCTGCGCTCGGAACCCTCCTTATGTATCTCTTTATCTAGCTGTTCATCTGTATCCTTTACCATATCCTTTAAGAAACTGGCACAAGTGAGTAAGTGTTTCCCTGAGTTCTGTTGAGCCACTCTAGCAAGTTAATTGAACCAAGGAAGGGGTCGGGGTGGAGAACCTCCAATTTGTAGCCAAATTGGACAGAAGTTGTGGGTTACTTGGGGACCTACTATGCAGTTGGCCTCTGAAGCCGGGTGGGAGCAGTCTTGTAGGACTGAGCCCTTAACCTGTGAGATCTGACACTGTCTCCAGGTAGATGAAATGGTAGGACACCCAGCTGGCATTGAAGACAATTGCTTGATGTGGGGAAAAACCCGCACACATTTGGTGACCAGAAGTGTCAGAAGTATTCTAGGTAGGAAAGGAGACTCACAAGAGAAAGATACAGTAGGGAAGAACTGGGTTTTTCCCTATTCAGGAGGAAAACTGTAGGTGTTTTCTAGTATTATAGCTGCATACCGTGTCATCATGTGGCTGTATCAGCATTTAGTTAACCATTCCCATGTATCTAGACACTAAGGTTTTCTCCAAGTTTTTCATTGCTATAAATAACACTGTGATAAATGTCACTGTAAATGAATCTTTGTGTGCATTTCTAGATCTTTCCCT
>NW_006790015.1:3185388-3186974 GCF_000442215.2 Lipotes vexillifer
TAAATTGCTAAGGGTGTTATGAGGAGGTCAAAGGGGATGAACACTTTTGAAGAATTTTATTGCTTATTGCCAAGTTCCTGACCTTTAGAATACCAAATGCATTTGCTGGTAGCAGTTGTGAATGTCCTCTCCAAACCTTCATGTTTTTTAAAGCTTTATTGTGATGACCAAAATATCCAAAACTAAAATGAATTCAGGATCCAAACCTACAGTTGTACAATTGGACCTCACTCACCCCACCTAATCCTGACCATGTCGGATCCTGTCTTTATTTCAAATTGTGATATTTTGTATCTTATGGATTGTTTTTGCTGAGGTTGCTGGTACCCTTTACATTTTCTACCCCTTTCATCTCTCTGTAGTCTTGGCCCTGGTGGTTTGAACCCAGGACATGCAATAGGTGTTTTGATGTGTTCAGGGACATAGCACCAGAGAAGACACACTTTAGTGCCCAGATGACTAAGCAGAAGCAAAGATCAAGGACAGGCCAATACCAGAGGGCTTTCTGAGACCTCCTTAGGGGTGGTGTGCACACTTCATATCTGAATGGCAGAAAATGGGCAGGCCGAGGAGGGGCTGAGGTGGCCGATGGCAGAGAATGGAAGTTCACAACTTGCGCTGAAGCTTTAGCAACAAGCTGTTCTCTTCTCCCAGTGTAAACACTTCACAAAGATTCCTCCCGAATCTTTCCCTCCCATTCCCCTCCCATCCTTTAAAAATATCATTTACTGGAGCCATGTGCCCTATTAGTTTCAGCTTTGATCTTTTTGAATCTGATCACAGACCAAAAGAGTGCCCATGCTGTTTGCGCGGATTTAACAACAAAGAAAATGAGGATTATCTCCTGTGTCCATAATGATAATTCTCCATCCCCCGGCGTGGAAGAGGCAAAGGCTAACGGTAGCTGGTCATATTGTGCCGGCTGTCTGTATTTAGAAATCAAGACCTCGTTCTAATCCTGAAGTGTTTCTCATGTAAACATATACATGGTTGTCAGTGCTCAAGGCTATATAAAAAATAGGTATTACAAAATTCTCCATTAAGGTAATTTATGGGGCAGTAAATAATAACTCCCATTCATTAACTTACTCACTCAAAACTTACTGAGCGATTATCCCGTGCCAAGACTGTGGCTAGTCTGTGGGTAAACAGGGGTGAACCAAACAACCACTAGTCTCTGACCTCGGAGGGTTGACAGTTGGGTGGGAGAGAGAGACGATAAACTGCTATAATCATTTTGTGATCACGGATTGTAACGGGTTTAAGAAAAGAACAGAGTCCTTTGAGCACCTTCTGACAGCCCATTCTCTGTAGAGTGGTGCTTTGTCTTTTCATCCTCAGAGTAACGCTGATGACCTGGGTATAATTTCCTGCATTTAACTAATGCAGGAAAATAAAGGCGGGTGTAGGCCAATGACATGCCCTGGGTCGCCCAGAACTAGGGGAAGGTAGAGGTGGGTCCCCTATACCCAGGGGACTGCGCCCTTATCTTATCTCTGCCTGGGCTGCCTCTCCAATCATTTGTTAGCCAACCTCCACCCCATCTCCCTTTTGAGGTCCTAAGAGGTCTGCAAATGACATTCCTG
>NW_006790015.1:3187060-3190627 GCF_000442215.2 Lipotes vexillifer
CTAAGAGGTCTGCAAATGCCATCCCTGCTTCCCTGCCTTTGAGTTTGGAACTATCCTGACAGTTGATCACAGGAGCCTAGCAAATGGACATCACAATGTCCCTTTTGGACAAAGCTGTTTGGAGGACACGGCTTTGCTATGCAGCTGAAGTGCTTGTTTACCTTCTCTGCTCCCCTCCCCTGAACTCCCACCACTACCCCACTCTGGAACAGGGGGTGAGTCACCAAGGGGATACGGGATCTTCAGGAATTGTATGTAGTCACCCAGATCACAGCCTCACGCTGACCCAGCACAACGAGAGCCCAACCCGAGTGCTTCCGCATTTTCTAGATCAGCTCCACCCCTTTCAAAACTAGGAACCACTGACTATCACCTATGGAGCAGGTGACTCGCTCGCTGCTCCCTGGTACAGCGTATAAGGGGCTGGTCCACGAGGCCTGAAGTTTCCTCCACATGGAAATATAAGGATCGGTGGAGGTATTTTTTCCCAACATATAACCTACTCTTTCTATCCCCTTCTTGCTTACAATAAGTAAAACTCTAGGTCTTCTGGATTTTTTTCTTTTGAAAGAAATCTGCCAACTGTTCACAAACACTTCTGAAATTATGGGTGTTTTCTTTCATAGCAATAAGGACAATAATAAATTAAGATACAAACATCACTTTAAATAGGTAGGTGATCATTGTAGATCACTGTAGTTACAAGTGTAACCCTAATACATTTACTACTAACAGTTTATCTATAGACCTAGACCCAACTTCCAATTTGATGGGCAAGGTAACAGTGCGTGTACCTAGAGTTGATCGTTGTAGTTGTTTGTATAGCAGTCTGACACTGGTTAATATGCATCTGGCTGGGTACCCCCAGGCAAAGGTGTCCTGCAGGGAGTTGCTATATCCCAAGTGATGGCAGCCTGTGCATAAAGTTGAGACTGTGGACACCCATTTGAGGCCAGTCCCTCGGTGGTACCCACCGAGGGCTGCCTTTGCAGATGAGACGCTACTGTTTTCAGGGTCTGGAATCATGGGTGACTGATTCTTAGGTTTGATGTCTCCCCCTGATGTGAATTTATCCTTTTCCTGCTCCCGTTCATGCCTTCAGGAGCATTTGTGTACCTGCTCCGGGCCATTGGTGGTGTTGGCTCTGTAGCGTAGCGAGAGCAGAAGACACTTGCATTTATAATCATCCTGCATTGGGATGCCAGCTACAGCAGAGTTGAAACACCCGGGGCAAGAGAGCCTAAATCTTTTTCTCTAATGAATGTGTTAATTGGACATGCGTTATTGTATGGCAGTGGTTTTTAAACCTGTTGGTCTTAGAACCAACTGCATTATACTCAGTAATTACTAAGGGCCCCTAAAAGTTTTTGCTTATGTGTGTTAAATTTATCAATATTTAACATAATAGCAATTAAAACTGAGGAATTTTAAAATTGTTTATTAACTTATTTTAAAACAGCAACAATAAAACCTGTTTTATGTTAACATAAATAATTTATGAAAAATTACTATATCCTATTAAAAAAATATTGAGAAGAGTGGCATTATGTTACATTTCTGCACATCTCATTGTGTAGCTAAATAGAAGACATTTGGATCCTTACAGCTGCTTCTATGATTACTCTGTTGCAAGATCGCACATTATGTAGGCACTGCAAAACTCCACTGTACACTCACGAGAGAATAAAGAGTGAACAGACAAATAACATCTTAGAATTATCATAAATATAGTTTTGATCTCACAGATACCATGAAAGGATTTTGGGGACATTTAATGTTTCCCAGATGCCACTCTGAGAACCCCTGTTGTATGGAATTCTATCACAGGTGTGCATTTACTCAAGGCATTCATGCACCCAAATGGGATAGGGTTCTTTGGAATTGAATCACAGTGTTTAAATATTTGTCCAAAATTCAAACCTATTTTTTATTTTTAATTTTCATTACCAAGACAGGGAAAATGAGATTGGACAAAAAGATTGATGGCAGAAAACGAGGGTCAGTGGTATTCTGGAGCTGGCTGATTATTGAATATTCAGGAATTTTGCCAGTTGTTAGACTATTAGTAGCCAGAAATCGGGACGGGAGTATTTACACCATGACAATAGGCCAAGGCTACAAATCCAGGCCTTTTTCTTTGCAGAGAGCTGGTTTATCAGCCCACCACTTACAGATCTTACACTAAGAGATTCAAAATGGCAGCCCAGGACATAACCCACTCCAGGTGCTTTCTTTTTTTTTTTTTTTTTTTTTTTTTTTTTAGTTAGTTAACATAGGCAGGTAAGCTCCGTATTTCCGCGGCTCCCTCACCTAGTTCTTTTTATCTTAACCCCTAGCCTGATTCCTACATTGGTATGGACACTTTTCCTATGATCCTGGCCTCACAGGCATTTATGTTTTTCTTTGTGGTTCCAGGTGTCCCTTCTACGTGTGGGGCTGGAAGGTCTCTTCTGAAAAATCCATGGCTAGCACTCCTGCCCATGATGTTGTAGAGATGGTGTTTGCCTCTGTTGTTTTATTGAAATGGTTTAAGAACTGCAGCCAACCCTCTTCTCTTGAAGACAGAGTTGCACCAGGGCCTGGCACGGGTTACCTTACGCAGACAGTTGGCATTATCCCCTGCAAGGATTTACTATTATTTGGAAATTAACGATAGCTCCATATTTTCGGGAGGGGGTTGGGGAGTTGTGATTTACAAATCTCTCTCACCATCTGTTCATTTGCTTCTAGGCACTGCTTTTCACAGCCTTAGAAATTAAGGGAAATTATGTTAAACGATCACGAATTTTCTTTAAAGTTTCATTTTGGAGAAAAACAAAAGAAGGCTTTTAAGAATGACTAGCTCTTTTTCTGCAGGCAATATACTACAGATTATAAACCAGGAAAAGAAGGGTAAAATGAGATTTTGTCTGGGTTTGTTTTTAATTAAGTCCTAAATTATGATTCTCTTTGTATGGAAAGTGACATTAGCTAGCTCTGAGACGTGTTTGATAAATTTTGCAATATCCTTGCTGCTAGCAGGGAAATGAGAGCAGGTAGGAGCCTCCGAAGGAATTCCATTATAACCAGTTGTCAGATGCCAACACCAGCCCAAATCAGGAAATCTTACCCTTTCTAACTTCCTGCCTCCAGGAATGAAACAGATTATACGTGTTTGTTCCCGCTAGTAGAAAATCTTACTGACTTTGTCCTTAAAATTTCTCTGAAAACATACCCCTCCACCTAGGCAATTCTAGGGCCTATCTACCCGATTTTATGCAATGTGAGTACATGAAAATCTAGTTTCATACATGAAATTAAAGATGATCCTTATGATTCACTTCACATTAGGATTCTTATAGAATTCTTTCAAGTAATAAATTCTTAAAATGAATTCAAGGGGCTTCCCTGGTGGCGCAGTGGTCGAGAGTCCGCCTGCCGATGCAGGGGACACAGGTTCGTGCCCCGGTCCGGGAAGATCCCACATGCCGTGGAGCGGCTGGGCCTGTGAGCCATGGCCGCTGAGCCTGCGCGTCCGGAGCCTGTGCTCCGCAACGGGAGAGGCCACAACAGTGAGACGCCCGCGTA
>NW_006790015.1:3190695-3195637 GCF_000442215.2 Lipotes vexillifer
CCGGCCCGTCGGGACCCTGGGCTCTCCAAGGGGAGAGGCCACAACAGTGAGAGGCCCGCATACCACCAAAAAAAAAAAAAAAGAATTCAAAATAACATCTGGTGTTCAGAAATTAAACGTACACTCTACTTTTCAGGAACATGTTTATTTTATAAAGCAGGGTATACACCTGTATTTAACAGTCTTTACTTGGGTAGATTTTCTTACATGTAAATTTTCTCTATTTATTTAAAGGCTTCTTAGCAGATTATTTCTTAAGTAGATAGAGAAAAACATTTATGTTTTCACAGCACTTGTATCTTATTTTAAGAGTATCAGACGTGCAGAGTTGAATTTATCGTACTCCTCCAGTTGCTGGCTCCATCATCGCTGGCCCATGAAGGGAACCTCTCTTGGGCTACTGATATCCTTATTGGTTTCCTCCCATTTCCTCCTGCTTAAACAGGAAGCTAGGGCAGGGAGCATGGTGGAGGATGCCGTGGAAGCAGGAATTGCAATTTTACATAGGAGAGTCAGAGAAGCCCTCTTCTTTTATTGAAATATAGTTGATTTATAATATTATATTAGTTTCAGGTATACAACATGATTCAATATTTTTATAGACTGTACTTGATTTAAAGTTATTATAAATTATTGGCTCTATGCCCTGTGCTGTACAATATATCCTTGTAGCTTATGTATCTTATACACAGTAGTCTGTACCTCCTAATCCCCTGCCCCTCCCCCCTTCCCTCTCCCCACTGCTAACCAGTCGTTTGTTCTCTGTATCTGTGAGTCAGTTTCTATTTTGTTATATTCATTCGTTTGTTATATTTTTTAGATTCCACAAGTAAATGATAACAGACAGTGTTTGTCTTTCTCTGTCTGATGTATTTCACTAAGCATAATAGCCTCCAGGTCCATTCATGTCGTTGCAAATGGCAAAATTTCAATCTTTTATGTGGCTGAGTAGTATTCCATTATATTCATACACCACACTTTCTTTATCCATTAATGTGTTAATGAACACTCAGGTTGTTTCCATATCTTGACTACTGTAAATAGCTATGACCATAGGGGTGCATGTATCTTTTCAAGTCAGTGTTTTCATTTTCTTCGGTTATATCCCCACTAGTGGAATTGCCGGATCATATGGTAGTTCTATTTTTCCTGTTGTTTTAGGAACCGCCATACTGTTTTCCATAGTGGCTGCGCCAATTTACATCCCCACCAACAGTGTGTGAGGGTTCCCTTTTCTCCACACCCTCACCAACATTTGTTATTTGGGGACTTTTTGATGAAAGTCATTCTGACAGGTATGAAGGACAAGGTCTCTTCTGAACAAAGACCTGAAGGAGATGGAGTGATTCATGGAGATGTATGAGTAGGTGTATTTAGGACTGAGAAAAGCAAGTGCAACGGTCCTGAGGCCAAAGTACAGCCTGTTGTGTTTGAGGAGCAGCACAAAGGCCAGTGTGATTGAAGCAGAGTAAGCTGGGGGGAATGCAGAGGTGAGCCGGTTAGAAAGGTAACTTTTAGGCCCTCATGAGGACTTTGGTTTCTACTCTAGAAAACTAGTGGAGGGTTTTGAGGCAAAGAGTGACATGATTTGACTGAGTTTTAGAAGGAACATTCTAACTGTGTTGTGTGTTCTAACTGTTAGGAGCAAGGTAACCAGTTAAGGGGAGACCGTGGTGATCCAGAGCAGAAATGGTGGTAACCTGGATTAGCATAGTAGCAGTAGAAGAAGGGGTCTAGGCATAGTTTTTAAGAACCAACAAGATTTACTGATTGTATGTGGGATGTGAAAGAGCAGGCACAAATGGGAGGGAGGGGGCCATTGGCCGAGACGGTCAAGATGGTGGTAGGAGTTCAGATTTAGAAATGCCAAATTTGAGATGCCTATTAGACAGCCAAGGGAAGATGCTGGAGTAGGTAATTGGATATGCAAGGCTGAATTTCAATTTGGGAATCGTTAATATGTAATTGGTGCTTGAAACTGTACGAGTGGATGAGATCATAAAAGCTGTGAATGTAAGTGGATAAAAAATGGTCCAAGAACCTTGCTCTGGCCCACGTTCCCACCTCAGGGCTTTTGCACTTACTGTTCCCTCTGCCTTGAACCCTGTTTCTCCAGATAGGTGTATGGTTTACTTCCTCACTTCATTCTGATTTGTGCTTAATTTTCACTCCTTTAGATAGTTGTTCTTTGGCCCTTTCTGTTCCACCTCACCTCACTCTGGCTTTATTTGTCTTCAGAGTGTATATCATTACCTGAGATGAGGAGATATGTGCTTTTGCTTATTTGTTTACTGTTATTCTCCCCAAACTCAAGGCAAGATCGTGCAGGTGCGGACTTAGTTTTGTGCACTGATCTACCCCAGCCCTAGAGCAGTATCTGAAACACTGTGTGGTCGATAAACATTTGTTGAAATAATGAATAAACAAATCCTTAGGTAATCCCCAAACTTATCTTTTTTTTTTTTTTTTTTTTTTTTCGGTAAACGGGCCTCTCACTGTCGTGGCCTCTCCCGCTGCGGAGCACAGGCTCCGGCCGCTTAGGCTCAGCGGCCATGGCTCACGGGCCCAGCCGCTCTGCGGCGTGTGGGATCTTCTCGGACCGGGGCACGAACCCGTGTCCCCCGCATTGCCAGGCGGACTCTCAACCACTGCGCCACCAGGGAAGCCCTTCAAACTTATCTTAATCAACAATCTCAACCTTCTCACCCTCCTCCTTCCAGTAAATGCTTATTAGACCTAAATAATAAGTAGCAAAATGTATGATTTTATTTTCAAAATATATGACTTTTTTCTTTTCTTGCGGTACGCGGGCCTCTCACTGTTGCGGCCTCTCCCGTTGCGGAGCACAGGCTCCGGACGCGCAGGCTCAGCGGCCATGGCTCGCGGGCCCAGCCGCTCCGCGGCATCCGGACCAGGGCAGGAGCCCGCGTCCCCTGCATCGGCAGGCGGACTCTCAGCCACTGCGCCACCAGGGAAGCCGCCAAATATATGACTTTTTAATGTACTTTCCCAAACTTTTCCAAGTGTCTGATGTAGCAGAATTACCTCAATACAATAAAGGAGAGAAAAGGGAGGATGTCCTGAAGTCTGAATAATTGGGAAAAAAGTGGATTTATTCATTTATTCCATGAGCAATGATTGCAAGCACATCATGTGCGAGGCCCTGGGCTAAGTACCGGGAAAGCAAAGTTGAACAGGATGCAGCCCCATCCTCAAGAACTTATGGATGGGAAAGAACAATAGAAAACACAGGTAGCATGATAAGTTGTGCTGAGTTTGGAAAAGGTCAGTAAGTTGAAGGGAAAATGAAACATCTCTGTAGACTAGGCAACATTTAGGGGTATAGAAAGAGAGATGTGCCTGAATTTCTTTTGTAAAGCTTTTAGCAATCTCATGTTTCTAATTTAAGTATTCTTGGAGTATTCATTCATTAATTAGTAGTTCACTATTAAGCATTCATTGTAAAAGTCATTTCTAGTGTTGGAAGCTAAGAAGTAGACAAAGCTGGGATTTGGAGTGACAGGAGCTTCTGAAAACATTCCAGTAATTCTTTGTACTTGACACCAACCCATTAGGTCAGTATGAGATGGAGAAATTTAGAGCTATGTGAGTGTCATAGCATGTTTTTCACTTTTTAGGCCACGTCAGCAGATTTCCCCGGAGTATAGTGTGGTTGGGTTTATTTAGCCAAAATGATTATATCATTGACCACTAAATCCTTCCTGGTAGACATGCTTGGAGGGAATGTGGGAAGGACCTGCTGTTCTATACCTTAGTACTACCATTCCTTAAACACTCCCATTTATCTTAACCAAGTATTCTAATACCCACTGATGTTCTGAAGCCACAGCTTGGTATCATATAAGAGGGAATTTTTTTGTGTGGTACACAGGCCTCTCACTGTTGTGGCCTCTCCCGTTGCGGAGCACAGGCTCCGGACGCGCAGGCTCAGCGGCCATGGCTCACGGGCCCAGCCGCTCCGCGGCATGTGGGATCTTCCCGGACCGGGGCACGAACCCGTGTCCCCTGCATCGGCAGGCGGACTCTCAACCACTGTGCCACCCCAAGAGGGAATTTTAATATTTCATTTTAAGTTCCATTTCTGTGGCCTTAACTCGTTGCACACAATTGATCTTTTTGGGTGAAAGCTTTTTTCTAAAAGAGAAGGTGTACTGTCTTCAATTTCCAGGTGAGGAAACTAAAGCTTACAGAGGAGCTTATTCAAGGGCATGCAAACAATAAGTGATAGGGCTGGGTTCAAACTCAGGTCTGATGGCCTCCACCCTATTTCACCCACATCAGCCTGTCTCCTTCAAGCCTTGAGCTATAGAATCCCAGAACTAGAGAAGAACAGAGAGGTCAGGTAGTCTAAACTTCCTCTCATTAAAGTCATGTTCATTCAGCTTCTATATCATATTTCTTTTATTTCCAACTAAAACATACCATATATACATATGTCAATTTTTTTCTTACTATACCAATAACATACAAATGTATAAGTATCTTGAAATTCTGTGGCAGTGACAGCAGAGCTTTTGAATCTCCTTAATCCTCCCCACCCCAAACAGAGTAAAGAGATACCAAAACCAAAACACACAAATATCATACACAAATCAGGCTGACATGGTATCCCCCAATGGATGAACTGTTAAAAGTTACAAGGACCTGCATGATATCAGCAATAGTTTAGAAGAAGTTGAGGGAAGAAACAAGGCAGCTGACGTACCTGAGAATCCCCAAATTTCCAACAGGTACTCACTGAAAGGTAGACAAAACTAGGAAAGAGTTTGTATACTCTGCTGGAGAGTCTATGGTAAAATCTGAAGCTTCTGGAATAGTACAGGTTCCTTGAGCTCTTAAAACCTTCCTTCCAGGATGGTCACTGAGGAGAAGCTTCTGAGAGCAGAACCCAAACAGAGCAATACAGACGCAAGGGAAAGAC
>NW_006790015.1:3195647-3199070 GCF_000442215.2 Lipotes vexillifer
GAAAGAGAAGGTAGAGATACGGACTTAAGAAGAGCATCTCAGAGGACAAGCTGCCATATATTTTGAAAATAACATGAAAACAAAAGAAGACAGTGTTCTAAAGCCTAAACTTAGAAAAGTTAGAAAAACTCTCCTGAGCTACACCCCTATTCTAATTTTACTTAAAAATGAGCAACAGGGAGGGATCAAGGTATAACACCACACAAAGTTTTTAAAAGAAGAAAATAGAACAAATAGTAAAATAACCCCACAGACACTGAAAGAATGCTAAAAGACTGCACCCCCGCCCTCAAATCATATAAATCACTATTTCTAAAAAGCTAAAATACGCTAAGAAAGGGATACAAGATGAAAAAGAAAACATATAAATCAGAATTAGAAAGGCTCAGAAATGAGCTGATGCTACTCAGGAAAAGATAATAAATAAAAGGAAAAAAAATTGTAAAAAAAAAAAAAAAGGATTTTAAAGAAAATGACAAATTAAAAGACAGGCAAAGAAGAACTGACATAGATATTAAAAGAAATATATGGGGTCCTAAAAAAGAAAATCAAAACAAAGGAACAAAAGAAATACTAAAAGCTACAAGTGAAAAATTTTTTTCTAAGACTATCTTTTGAAATTACATGTTGAAAGTGTATACCACAGAGCTGAGAAAACTGATGCAGGATGACCAACACTGAGACACAAATTAGTAAATTGATTGAACTTTCAAGAAAAACAAAAGAAACTCAAGATGTCCTCAGACTTTTCTACAACAGCTGTACTTTCTACCAGAAGGAAATGGAGTAGCATATTCATACCTAAGGAGAGAAATGTGAGGTAGGAATTTATATCCAGCTGAATTGATTTTCAAGTGAAAAGTACAGACAAACTGCACAGGCAAACCCAAAGACTTGGTGAATATTTTTCTCATGAGTTTTTCCTGGAGAATCTACTGGAGGGCAAATTCCAAGCAAGCAAAATAGCGAGAGAGAGCCATTGACATGTGGCTCAATAGTAAGTGCTAAATATATATTTTCTATTTTCTTGTGGAACTAAGACCGAATAAGTCAGAAGGGAAAAAATATAGTATGTAATGTCTACGTGCTCCTGCAATGTAGATACAGTGTAACAGTAAAAATGTAGAAAGGACAAGTAAAAAATAGAAAGTGTAAAGAGGATTTTAGACAGTCTTCAAGGATCACGTTTATGGTAGAACTGCTCATTTTAAATCAGATTGTTATGAGATAAACACCTGAACAATTATGTGATATTCTAATTCTATAATCCCCTGTGTCCTAAAGAATCGGGATTCTAGGTGTAGAGGAAAGTAGTTGTAAATACCAGGTAGAAGAGCTTAAGTCAACTATACAGATGATGTTGCATTCTGCTATCAGAGCCACGTGATGTATGGTTGTATACCTTTTTGTGATGTTAGCAGCTAATGGTGTTCAATACCTAAATCCATTAATGTATTAGGGTTGCAAAATTGTTATATTCCTTTTTATTCATCTCACATATAGTTTTCGTGTAGTCTTCTATAGAGCCATATCACACTGGGCAGGCAGACTTGTAAACAAGTAGGACTTTATTAATTCATTCCACAAATATTTCTTGAACAACTGACTCTTGTGGATAGGCATTGGAGAATCACTGTACAAAAATGAGGCAGTTAGGGCTTCCCTGGTGGCGCAGTGCTTGAGAGTCCGCCTGCCGATGCAGGAGACGCGGGTTCGTGCCCCGTTTCGGGAGGATCCCACATGCCGCGGAGCGGCTGGGCCCGTGAGCCATGGCCGCTGAGCCTGCGCGTCCGGAGCCTGTGCTCCGCAAATGGGAGAGGCCACAACAGTGAGTGGCCCGCATAACGCAAGAAAAAAAAAAAAAAAAAAAATGAGGCAATTAAGGTACAAAGTAAAATGTGATAGGTGCTAAATAGACAAAATGTTATAAGAGTACAGAAGAGTGGGGATTTATTTCTGGTTGGGTGAGTGGCAAAACTTAACAGGGCAATAGCATTTAACTTGAATCCTATAAGTTGAATCATGCATACTTTTTTAAAAAAAACAATCCATATTTCAAGAATATTTAGAATTCACTGCCTTAATAACTACCCACTCTTAGCCCTTATATTCTAGTTTCCATCACTCAACACAATGGAAACACATTGTTTGAGTCATTGGGCTTTTTTTTTTTTTTCTTGCCTGTGTCGGGTCTTCATTGCTGTGTGGGGGCTTTTCTCTTAGTTGTGGCGAGCAGGGACTACTCTTCATTGTGGTGCTCGGGCTTCTCATTGCAGTGGCTTCTTTTGTTGCAGAGCACGGGCTCTAGGCACACAGGCTTCAGTAGCTGCAGCATGCGGGCTCAGTAGTTGTGCTTGTGGGCTCTAGAGCGCAGGCTCAGTAGTTGTGGTGCACGGGCTTAGTTGCTCCGCGGCATGTGGGATCTTCCCGGACCAGGGATTGAACCCGTGTCCCCTGCATTGGCTGGTGGATTCTTAACCACTGTGCCACCAGGGAAGTCCCACTGGTCATTTCTTAATGATCTTTCCTTAGTTCTTACCCTTCAAAAACTCTGCCAGATTCACCACTGTTGAGCTTACCCTTCTTGAAACTCTTTTCTTCCTTTTCTTCTGAACCACCAGGGTACCCTGATCTCTCTCCTACCTTCCAGCTGTCCCTTTAGTGTTCTTTGGCTCCTCTTTCTACCTCCATGGTATGGTCTCTGCTCTTTCTCTCTCTGTTTCCTTCCCTTGGCTTTACCTGCCATCCCATATGCTATTAACGTTGAAATGTCGATCAGATTTTGGCCCTGCGGGAGCCCCAAACATATACTTCTGACTCACTTCTCATCATTTCTTTCATGATGTCCATCTGTCACATCAAAATCGACATGCCCAAAATTGAACACGATTTCTTCCCTGAACCAAACCCTCCTCCTGACCTTGCCAATTCAATGAATAGCTTCTCCACCTTCCTGGTCTTGACTTAGAATCTTTTTTTGACTCATCCCTAGCTATGCTGTGGATATGTTTGTTGTCCCCAAATTGGACAACTTCTATTCTCTGCATCAAGATTACTTATGCGGTCTTTGGAGCTTCCGTATTCAAGGCTTTAAACAGAGTTCATCCAAACCCAGTGAGAAAATTCCCTGTGGTGGCTTAATTGACAAAATCCACTTTTATTCTCAGCTGGATGATGTTGCATCTGCCTCTCATTTGGTGATGGCATCCTCAGATTCCAGACAAATACTAGGTACTTTATACCACCAGCTTGGCCAATGAGTACCAGAGTTATTGTGGCCAGCAACACTACCGAACTAGCTGAAAATGAACAAAGTTGTGAATGCTTTCTCCCAGAAGGTGCCTGTTAACCATGGACAGTCCCACAGTTAGCCTCCAGGGCTTCTGTTTCTTACCATACTTATACTTGTCAGTTTCTTTCCCC
>NW_006790015.1:3199109-3211890 GCF_000442215.2 Lipotes vexillifer
AGGGAATAGCCTAAACTTACATTGATTTTTTTCAAAACAGATTTGTTACAGGCACAGCAGCTGTTGTTTGTTCCTGGAGGTAAATGTGTAGGTTGAATCAGCTTCATCCATTTATCCATCGTTTGTTCATTCAACAAGCTTTATTGAAAGCTGACTTTGGTGCTTGATGCTGGTCACAGTCAGATGAATGGTGTAGCTCCTGCCCCCAAGGAGTTCATGGCTGTACTATTTCTGTCTGCTTGCTTAATGTTTATTGGATCTGAGGATGTAAACACTCACTCACTCATTCATTCATTCATCCATTCACTTCCTTTCCAGTCTCCTTCTCTCCCGTGTCAATAGCTACTGTTCCTGTGTAGATATTTCAATGTGTTTTAGATACCTTTCTTGACCTTCACAACTACATTCAGCAGATAATTACTGAGTTCCAAACTTAATACAGGTGCCATGCAAGAACTTGAGCATATGGTAGTAAACCAGTAGCATGATCCTGGCCCTAATGGTTCTCTGTTAACATTTCACAGGCTTCCACACTATCCTTGCCCTCTAGGAAATTACGTTCAAAAATCAAAACTGGGCTTCCCTGGTGGCGCAGTGGTTGAGAGTCCACCTGCCGATGCGGGGGACACGGGTTCGTGCCCCGGTCCGGGAAGATCCCACATGCCGCGGAGCAGCTGGGCCCGTGAGCCATGGCCGCTGAGCCTGCGCGTCCGGAGCCTGTGCTCCGCAACGGGAGAGGCCACAACAGTGAGAGGCCCGCGTACCGCAAAAAAAAAAAAAAAAAAATCACAGCTGCTGTAACCATGATCAGTCTTAAATTGTTTTAGTTTTCTCTTCCTTCCAAGAAGGGAAATAATAATTGCATAAAAACTCTCCTTAAAAACAGAAACTTGGGTACTGTTTCCGTAGGAAGATCACTGCAGAGCTTGCCAAGCAGGATTATTGTCTGGCTAATCACAATCCAAATAGTGCTCACCATTATTACAGCAGTGTTGCAAGACATACAGCTACACAAACAAGGCAGTAATCAGCTGCTACTGAATGCCAAGTCATTTCTTTACCTTTAAGGATCTGCAGGAAAGGGGGTAGGGTGGGAAGACGATAACAGGAATGTTTTAAGTGCCATGGATAATCAAGAGTGTTCATTTTAAAAGTACCTCTTAAATATATGCCCACATCCCCTTAAATCTGTCACGATAAAACATCTCATTTTAGATGATGTATGACAAGGAAGCAATCACTGTTAATCAGAATGACACATTTCCATTTGCTTCATGGAAGAGAAGGTAGATGAAGGTCTCGAATAAGAAAACAAAGCAGCTTGTGATTCGTGATGTTTGGGGTTTCTTTTGAAATTCATTTCCTTAGGAAGTTCATAATCCATCATTTTCTGCTCTCAGCTTCATTTATCCAAATTGCCAGAAGACCTTGTGAGTGAAGACGGAAATATTTTGTCTTCTGAGTAGAGAAAATTTTAATTTCCTCTAGGTTCCTTGACAAATTCAGGCCTTGAAGGTATAAAATCTCAGAATTTCTGGCTCCAGATATCTCTTTAGGGGGTACCAATTCCATCCTCTGTGTGATAAGATTATACCTGCAAGGTTAATGTTCCAGCTGGTCACAGCCATGCCCATGGGAGACGGGGAGAGAAACGGATTGGAGGCCAGCGCTTTATTAGAAGCAGACACCAAGAGCCTCTTTCCACTCTCCCCTCTCTGCGTTTTAACACACTTAACTCCTTAAGTGCCTAGCAATAGCTAGGGTCTGGTTAAAGCATTACCTTTCTTGGATATCACCTTTCAGAAAGGAGCACATTTTCCTGCTTTTGGTCTGTGGTGGGTTTGGGGGACGGTGGTGATGGCTGTGAATCATAGCGCAGGCCTGCCTTTGGGGCCATTAGACTTGGCTTCATGGCCGAATACTTATAGAACCTTCTAGACATCAGTATGGTAGCTCATTGTGCTGTGGAATATTATCTGGCTGGTACAGTGTCCATCACTAAAATTACAATATAATTTGTAAAACAGAGGAAATCTTGGTGTTGGGGATCGAACACAGATCTCTCACGAGGGATGTAAGGTTATTTGTTCTGAAATCCAAGGATGGCACTCTTCAAATGACAGATTTGGTCTTTGACTTGACCAAGGTCATATGTCCCCAGTATTTTGAATTTGCAAATGTCATGATGCCTGTAGGTATCTTGACATAATTGTATGACCTAGTATTTAGCTTGTCCAAAGCCTTTTATTGTCATCATCATCATCATCAGTATTTAAACTGGAGAAGTTAAAATAAAGAGTTGTTAAGCTATGGGAGAAGACTGACTATAAAGTTATAAAGAGAAGCCTAAAGGGTGTGCTAGGATGAGAAAGAGTGCCAGGGAAGGACAGACATGGAAGGGGGGGGGGGTCCCTCCCCCGGGATGGGGTTTAGCCCATGTTGGAGAAAATGGGGTTGCAGACACTAGATGCTGGAGAAGTTCTCTGGTACAGGGTCATCAGAACAACTGGAAACGACCTGCAGGGGTATGGAAAGCTTGTTATCTTGTTATCTTGCGGAAACAAAGATGGTGACCTGGAATGTTGCTTAGCAGCAAGATCTTGCGAATATGCTTCCTTCCCTGAGCTTTGCAAAAATCAAACTGTAGCGGGCTTTTTCCTGGCAGAAGCCGTGAGCCCAGTGCCAATACCTGAGGAACTTATGCAGTCTGAATAAGTTTGGGGTCCGCATAAAGCCAAGCTTTATGAACCCTGTCATCAGCAAGCCACTTGACAGAGACCCCAGTTAGTGCCACTTGATACTGGCTTACCCACAGTATGAGACTCCTACCCATGCTCCTTTTGGTGTGCCAGAGCTCTGTAATTTTACAGAAAGAAAATTACAATTTTCTTCTTGTGTTTTCTCCTCCTTTGTGTTCTTTGGTTAGTCTTTTTTTTTTTCTTAAAAAAAACTCCAAAATTTGAATGTTCTCCCCAGTCGCTATTCTTTTTCCAAATATTAGGAAATTGTGCTTAAATTACTATTAAACTTCTTTGGACTGATTTATATCTGGTACAGACAGAGTAGTTGGGACCCCACATTTGTGGACAAGGGAAGCAATTCATGTCAGATAGGAAGACAGCCTGAAAAGGACCCTCAACAAACACGGAGAGATTGCATGTGCCATTTAGAATTTATGACAGCTGGAGCATGGGCACTGACTTCCTAAAACAAAGTATACAACCTTTTTATATTTTAACAAGGCAGGCTTTTTAAAAATATACTTCCGTGGGCAGAGGTGTTTTTTATAAAGACTCCAGGGGTGAATGACTGTCAAAAATGAATTTCTGACACCCCAACCGCCAATACTTCTGTTGTGAAAGTCAAGAGGTATATTAATGTAATACCCAGGATGCATACAACAAACTCAGACTTAACAAGGATAAAAGGAGCAGGACATAGTTAAGGATAAATGCAAGCCTGGAACGAATGGGAAGAAAGGCAGACCAAAGCACAGAATGAAGAGTAGAAATGTGCTAAGAGCAAAACCACAAGAAATATTGTTTGGGTTTTAAAGGTTGTAGTAAATCGAACAACAAAGAGTGGAAGATGCTAAGAGAAACCAAAAGAAGTCTCATTTAGCTTTTAAAGGTTACGGGAGTAAGAAGATAAAAATGGAAGAGGACACCTGTCTCTTGGATCTAACTGAATATTGCCAACAGATGCTGGAGAAAACATAGCTGTGCTTAATCTCTTTGGGCTTTCATTTTCTCTGTCAAGGAAAAACCTATGGAGGTGAGAACTAAATTGAGCATCCTCGTCAAGGCTCCTTGAGTTGAAAGAACCTATCCAAGCTAGCTAAGAAAAGGTGGTTACAAGAATGCTGCAAGAATCTCACATAATGGAAGGAGGGGAAGCCAAGTACAGCTAGATCTCAGGAGAACCAGAAAGAAAGATGCCAACAAAAATGACTGCCCTCTCCAGGTCTCGGGGCCGGGGTGGGGGTGGGGGGGGGGGGCGGGGGAGTGCTTTGACCTCCTGGATCCAACGCTCCCTTTTGATAACAAATATTTTTACAACATCCCTTTTCCTATCTTGGAATGAACTTCATAGATAATTTCAAAATAAAATTAATACAGTGCCTTAACTGAAAAATTACAGATTACAAGGAAAGTAATTTAAAGCAAAACGTAAGATATAGTTTAATATATAAACGTTTAGACAGAAGAAAAAAAAAAAAAAGGCAGCGGCAGCCCTGCATTTGCATCTGTGTGTAGAATCACCGTGAATGGAACAACTTCAAATATAAACGGATAAAGTCAGATTTTACTGGCGATATGATTTTCCCAAAGGGTGATTCTTTCAGTTATTTATTGCAGTATAACAAATCAAAATTCAGCGACCCCAAGCAATCATTTTATGATGCTCATGGATCTGATAGGTCAGGAATTCAGAAAGAGCACAGCAAGAATGGCTCTACCCGGCTCTGTGATGTCAATGGGGCCTCAGTGGGGAGAACTCCAGTGACTGGCCCTGGAACAGCTGAAGCTTAAAGAATCACTGTCAAGGTGGCTATACACCACTCACTTGCCTGGCCTCTGGGCCCGGAGGTTGAAGACTGTGCTGCCTGCATGTGGTGACCCTGCATGACAATCTCAGGGTGTCCAGGCTTCTTACATGGCAGGCAGGGCTCCCAGGACAAGTGTCCCAGCTGAAGCTGCATAACCTTTTATTGAAAGTCACAACATTTCTGCCATAGTCCCAGTCCAAGCAGTCATATGGGGTAGGGGTAGAGTCAGAGAGGATGTGAATACATAGAATCCATCTCTTGATGGAAGTACTGACAAAGAATTTGCAGCTATGTTTGAAACCACTACAGTGACTGGCTCTTAGCAAACCTCCAACAAAGCAAACTGTGCCTTTCTTTAAATTATACACTAATTGCATTCCTTGGAAATTCAACATGTATTAAAACCTTGTAAACAATACGTTATGTATATATGTAACATGGAGTCAGTTCTAGGCTTGACCTTTATACACATTGTCCAGCAGGACTTTTGAAGGTTGTGCAGGACACAGGATGCTTCCTTGTTGTATATAATACTCGCACACATTGCAGGATTCTGTGTATCCTTGGCCTTTGACCACTAAATGCCAGTACTGTCAGTATGGTCATTTATCTTTCTTCTACAGACAGGCTCCCTCTGCTTATTCAGTAAATTGCTTGTGGACCAAAATGTCATTCTCAACCCTGAATCTACAAGCCTTTCAGCTTATCCCTCCTACTCACCTGGGTTCAGATGGTGATGACAGTGACGGTGATCATGATGATGATGGTGATGGTGGTGATGATGATGATATTTATATTGATGATGATGATATTAATCTTGGTGATAATGATGACAATGACAGCAGCAGCTAACCTTACGAAGTGCTTCCATTTCACCAGGGACTGTATTGTTATACACCATCTCACTGTACACTGACAACAACCCTGAGGCAGGTATCATTGTCTTTGTTTTCCAGATGAAGAAACTAAGGCTTAGAAAGCTTAAATAACCTATACAAGATCACAGATCTAGAAACTGGGGAACCAAGATGTTCAGTGTTTTTTCAGGGCTCTGGACAGCTCCAGATGACATCGGGACTCTACACAACCAGCTTTGGCTGAGGGGAAAGAAGTGGTGTCCTGTATATAACTGGGAGCAATTCCCTCAGGAGACGGCTGTGGGCAGGCAGGCACAGTGATCAGCACCTCTGGTACAATGAACGAGAGGAGATTGAAGTTCAAAATAGATGTGGAAATTGTAAAAGAACATTAGCCTGCTCTCCTGGACCAGATAAATTACCCCCTAGACTCTCAGAAGAGATGGCAGAATCCCTACCCGTAATCTTTGGGAATCCTGGAAAATAAAGCAAAGCATAGTTCTAAAATTGAACAAAAGGAAGAAGATAGAGCTTTTAAACTTTAGCCTCTGGTGAAAAATTCCAAATCATGTTACGAGAAAGGACGCCACGCTTGTCTATTCATTGTTGCCTGGCCGCGGAGGTCTCTGCAATGTTTTCTACATACCATTAGATGGGCAAGGTATCCCTGCCTAGACCACCCTGTTTGTCTCCACTGGTCCACATTTCCAGAACTGCACTCAGGGTATTATCCATGTGACTCACCATTACATGCCAGTGGAAGAGCTTTGAAGATCTATGACTCAAATGAAGAAAATACAAAGCATATCTACTAATGAGTTGCCTTCGTTTAGCAAGAAAATAATTTATGAGCTCTATTTTGTATGATCTTTAAAAATGGGAAAAATAAAATTGCACTGTGAACTGTAAAAAGACACGAAAGAAAAATACCTTACCATTCCAGTCAGCTGGATTTCTCTTAGCTTTTTGAAAAACCAAAACAAATTTATAATATAAATGCTTTTTTGACACATAACATACCCTGCTTTATCATTGCATATCTGTTTTATGAAAGTGCGTTTATAAAAGTCTTTGAATGCTTCTTGGAAATATAACAACATCTTTAGAAATAAGTGTTATCATGGTGTTGTTCTGTGAATTAAAAAAAAAAAACAGCCTGAATATAACATATTTTATGCCCATGTAACATTTAAAAATATGGTCATATTGTGGGGGGAATGCAAAAGATGAACAGATGTAAAGAAAATTCATACTCCTGTTTGCTTTCGGACCATTAATTCTATGGCAAACAATGTCTCTAACATTCTGTGTTTTCCTTGAATGGTATTTTCACAGCATATATGCATATCTTCTTCATATGCCCCCTTATGATGTCCTCAGCTGTATCTTGGTTGTCATTTTGATCCTTTCAGGACCCAAGCCCTGGACAGGAGTCAAGTACTTAGGGGATGCCAACATCAGTTCCTCAGATTTCCTGCCCTGGGGAACCTACTGTCATTATTAAGAAATATCCACACACAGAGATGTTCTGAAAAATTGATTATCTCTCCAAGGAGCATTAGATACTCAGGGATGCAGAGGGACCGCTTTGGCTTATCTGGTCCATCAACCTTTCTTCAGCAGAGCTGTACACAAACTCCCCTGTGCGAGTGAATGTGTTCCCTAAATTCCTTATGAACCTATTCTTACTCTAGACCCATGATATCCAACACAACTTTCCGTACTGATGGAAATATCGTACATTTGCTCTGTCCAATATCGTAACCACAAGACTCATGTGGCTATTGAGTGCTTGACATGTGGCTAATGTGACCAAAGAACTGACTTCTTAATTGTAATTAATTTAAATTTAAATAGCCTCGTATGTGGCTAGTGACTACCATATTGACCTATTGACCATGCAGTTCAGGGATTTTGAAAAAAAAAACCCAAAGGTTAATATAACCAGCTCAATCTGTGTTGAATAAAACTTCCAGGATTACTTGAAAAGTTGTCTTTTTCAAGAAACTAATAACCCTTGAAATAAACCCTACCATTTAATGGGCACCGTCCGAGAGCCAGGCAAGTTGTGAAAAAACTTTAGCAGTAGTATTTTTATTGTATTATTTTATTTAACCTTCATAACCTCCTTATGAGGTAAGTATTATGATCTCCCCCCACCTTTTTTATCTGCAGATGAAAAAAATGTGGCTTTGAAGGATTCAGACCACAGCTTGTTCTGGGCAGAGGGAGGCTTTGAACTCAGGTCTGAGTCCAGTGCCTACAGTGTGCAGGGTTTCACATTCTTTTTTCTTCTTTTTTTTGCGGTGCGCGGGCCTCTCACTGTTGTGGCCTCTCCCGTTGTGGAGCACAGGCTCCGGACGCGCAGGCTCAGCGGCCACGGCTCACGGGCCCAGCCGCTCCGCGGCATGTGGGATCCTCCCGGACCGGGGCACGAACCCGTGTCCCTTGCGTCGGCAGGCGGACTCTCAACCACTGCGCCACCAGGGAAGCCCGGGTTTCACATTCTTAAATAGCTTGTCAGAATTCACGCTTTCTTCTAACTAGAAATTCCAAAGGCTCTACTGACTGGGTAAAACATAACTTTTTACTGGAAAGTTCTATTTCCACATGAGACCCTTTTATAAGATTATAAGCCCTGTCGTGGATAGTGACCCTAAGACTCTAATTTGTAAGTTTCTGAAACATCTACTAGCCCCTTGGTGGCACTATTTTTCCAGTACAGAAGTTATAGAAATGGTCCATGACCTCCTGAGGCGCTAGAAAACATTGCGTTTGCATTTTCATATAGTCACATGACGGTCCAGTTTAGTGCTAGATTACAAATTACGGTCTCAGAGATGTCTAATGCATAAGGGCAGGGCATTGTGCAGCCTCAGACAAGTTACATCATCCTTGGAACCTCTGCTTTGTCATCAGTAAAATGGGCATAATAATAGTTCCCACTTCATGAGTCCCTTTCTGTGAAACAGTGAAAGAATGTATTTGAAGTACTTAGCACAATGCCTTATATGAAGTAAGCGCTCAATAAATGTTAAAGGCTATTGTTACTATTATTATTCTATACCCATTTCAGCAATACTGTGTTGATGTAATTTCTTACCTGATTTTTCCTAGTAAGGAAAAGAGGTCGTGGCAGTAGAAAGCACATGGATCAAAGCCAATGAGCTTCTTGTCAGTTGACTTTTTCTCTCTTTTGAGATGTAAATACAGTCAAATGAGTCCCTGAATTGCTGGTTTGTACATAATGGGGAAAAAAAAAAAAACCCTGAGAAAATGCTATTTTCCCTTATAATTAACAAAATGCACAAAGAAGAGGAGGCTCTTTCTGAGATTTTTTTCCCCAGCATGGCCCAGATTCTTGGGTATTTAATACTCACCTCTAGCTTGTAACTGTCCATGCTGTTGTAGTATGCAAAAATATAAAGGTCAAATGGTAGATCAGACAAAGCCTATGGCAGAATCAGAAAACCTGGGTCTGAGTCCCAGCTCTGCAGTCTCATACAAATTACTTGAGTCGTCAGTTGACCCATCTGTGAGATGAAAAATTTAAACCCCAGGGGCTCGCCCGGTGGCGCAGTGGTTGAGAGTCCGCCTGCCGATGCAGGGCACGCGGGTTCGTGCCCCGGTCCGGGAGGATCCCACATGCCGTGGAGCGGCTGGGCCCATGAGCCATGGCCGCTGAGCCTGCGCGTCCGGAGCCTGTGCTCCGCAACAGGAGAGGCCACAACAGTGAGAGACCCGCGTACCGCAAAAAAAAAAAAAAAAAAATTTAAACCCCAGGAATTCTCACACACAACCTGGTTATAACGCTGGTTATCTGTGTCCAGTGCACCAATCATGACTCAGAAACTGTTTTATCAACAGCCATTTAATTACATCTGAGTGAGTTAGGGCAATGCTAGCTACTATAATAGATGATTATCCAAGTCTCACTGGCTTAACCTGGCAAGAGTTTATTTCTCACGCATGTAAAGTCTAAAAGGTGCTCCGAATCGGCAGATAGCAATCCTTCAAGTAGTGACTCAGGGATCCAGGCTCTTCTTGTTTTGTGACCCTGCGATATTCAACGCTCATTCTAAGGTTGCCAGCTTCGGTGGGGGAGGGTCTGGAAGACAGCTTGGTGGGGGAGTTTATATGGGCCAGGCTATCGGGAGAACTACATTCTGCATTCCATTGGTAGAACTCAGGCTCACCCGCACATCTCACTGCAAAGGGGGCTGGGAAATGTAGTCTGGCTGAGTGCCCAGGAGGAAGAGGAAATAGGTGTGGTAAACATCTAGTGCCTTTGCCACAGCCTCTCATTAGTATTAGGTGATTGGTGCTGAAAAAGCAATGTAACGTGAAGTTTTAGGTAGTTTGGTGATTGTGTGTGTATATGTGTATGTGTATGCCTATCTATGGTGTTTGAAATATTGAAAATAGTTGGTGAATTATTTTGTCATGCTTGTAGATTCTTAGGTTTAGCCTCTTGACAAAGCACAAAGAAACTCCATCCCCTGTTGCTAGTACCTGGTACCAGGGACACGGACACTCTATCCCACTTCCTGGGTTCTCAGGGCTCTGGAGAGGAAGTCTTGAGTTCTCCCTAGAAGCCAGCAACATCCCTTCCATTGCTGATGTTCTGACATTCTGGCATTCTCTTTGAGTTGGCTACTTACACAGGGCTTTATCCCAATTGATACAGAACTGAGATACAAGGGTCCTTTCTTCACTGCATCTTTCTAAAGCATTTCTCTCTGACTTAGAAGAATGTTTCATATCATCCCCATTCTCTTACAGGCTCCTGCCAGATGTTCTTAATTGTTGTTGCTTGATTTTTTTCTCTTATATTACTGGTTCATTAATTTTTTTTCATAGTACTTCTAATTTAAAGAAAACAATGAATATTTTTAAATAAAAATAATTTAATATACCAACTTCTCAAGACTCATATAAATTACAGAGAAAAAGTTAGGTAACAAGACAATGATATCTCATGCAAGTGTGATCACCATTTTTAGGGTAAAAGCTTTTATAAAAGGTAAAGGAAAAAGGTAAAAGAATGAAGCTTTTTTTATATTTAGAATATTTGATTATTTTCCTATAATTTTAAGAGTGGGGCTAGATTTTCGAGGGCACGTGTGTACCTGTAAGCAGCATAGAACAGTGAAATGAGATCCAGGTTTGTGGTCACCCCCGTGTTCCACAAGACTCTCTTCTTCTCTGGTCTCAGTATCCTCACATGTAAGATGACAACAGTGGTAGCTGGTTGCTAATTCTGCATTGACTTTTTGAAGGTTAAGTGAGGTAAATTATAAAGCATATAGCAAAAGTGTCTGGCACATCATAGTTGCCTACGACAGAATCACTTCCTCACCCCTCTGACGTGGTTGGTGGAAATGCAAAGCCAAAATAGGCTGATGCTCTGCCTTTAAAGGTCCTGCGATCCAACAGAGGACCCAGAGGCATGAACTTCTGTCCCACTGGGCAGTGTTCTTAATAATATAAATGCAGCACCACTTGCCCAACTTACATGCTTTTTAAATTACTAGCCAGAAAGCCTTCACTGTGTCTTTTGTATGCAGAGTCCTTCCCTGCCTGTTCTGCCAAAAAAGAAAATAAATTGAAGACATAGTAACTGACTTTAAGGAGCTTGAAAAGCACACACAGATGAAGACTCTTTAAGAAAATTCCTAAGTAATTTACAGATTGAGCTTGAAGATCTGGGCAGGGTGTGGGAGTGGAGGGGGTGATGTTAGATGTGGGTGGTACACAGAGAGCAGAGTAAAAGACAAGTTGGGATAAACTTTAGTTCCTGGACCAAATGAAACTTGTGCCAGATTTGGAAGGTGATGGATGTGAGTTAATGAAACCAAAAGAAAACTGTTTTCAAAAAATTGCTTATGCTACCTTTCAGCAAAGAAGTTTGGCAGCACGTATCAAGAGGCTTTAAAATGTGCATGCCGTTAAAGTCTAGCATTCCACATCTGGAAATCTACTGTATGGAGAGAATCCTCAAAATGGAAAAAGCTCCATTGCTGATAGGATTATAAAATGGTACTTTGGAAAATAGTTTGACAGTTCCTCAAAATGTTGAACACGTAGTTACTGTATAATCCGGCGATCCCACTCATAGGTATATACCCAAGAGAAATAAAAACATATCCACACTAAAACTTGTGTGCAATGTTCACAGAAGCATTATTCATAATAGCCAAAAAATGGAAACACAGAAATGTTTCCATAATCTGATGAATGGCTCAGTTATGTGCAGTATATCCATACAGTGGAGTATTACTTAATCATAAAAAGAACAAAGTACTATAACATGGATTAACTTTGAAAATATTATGCTAGGTAAAAGAAGCTAGTCACAAAAGGCAACATATTGTATGGTTCCATTCATATAAAATGGCCAGGATAGGTAATCTATAGAGACAGAAAGTAGATTAATGGCTGTCTGGGGGTGGGGGATGGGGTTATGGGGAGTGACTTCTAACTGTTAAGGGGTTTCTTTGGGGAATGATAAAAATGTTCTAAAACTTGATAGTGGTGATGGCCGCACAACGCTGTGAATATCCTAAAAACCTCTGAATTGTATACTTTACAAGGGTGAGTTTTATAGTATGCGAATTATATCTCAATAAAGCTGTTATAAAAAATAGAAAAAGTTTTATGCACGAAGATGAAAGAGTGGCATGTTTTCTAAGAGTGAAAAATTGGAAACGATCTAGATGTCAATCACAAGTGAAGTAAGAAAATGATATAGCCACCAGATGGACTCTGAGGCATCCATTTAAATGATCATACAAGTGACAAGAGTCCCTGCAGGCTTTAATGCTGGAAACAGCCCCCTTCACAATGACCTCATCTCTTTCTGAGCATCTTTCCACTGTCTCACATGAACCCAGGATAGCTTGCTGGGTTTTGCTTTGTTTTGTTTGACTCTGGTTTCGTCCCTGTGTTGCCTGAGATTGTCTCTTCAATGGGAAAAGCTATGCTGTCATCACTGTTTTATCCTTAGGAGAAAAGATATCTATGTAATATTGTTTTAAAAAAATAACACAGAATCTTCCTCTTAATTTCCCAGAATACAGTGGTGTATTAGTCTCTGGGAGCTGCCATAACCAAGTACTACAGACTGAGTGGCTTAGCCAACAGAAACTTATTGCCTCTGGAGGTTGGAAGTCCAAGATCAAGGTGTCGGCAGGGTTGGGTTCTTCTGAGGCCTCTCTTCTTGGCTTACAGATGGCTCCCTTCTCCCAGCATCTTCACATGGTCTTCCTTCTATGTGCGTGTCTTCTTATAAGGACACCAGTCATGTTGGATTAAGGCCCACCCTAATGACTTCATGCTACCTTAATTACCTCTTTAAAGACCGCCACCACCCCCA
>NW_006790015.1:3211902-3212999 GCF_000442215.2 Lipotes vexillifer
CCCCCCGTGTCCAAATACAGTCATATTCTGAGGTACTAGAGATTAGGACTTCGACATAGGAATCTGGGCTTGGGGGCACAATTCAGCCTATAACAAGTGGAGATAAAAATCCCCCTTTTATAGACAATTTCTTAAGGTTTAGATACAATGGGTAAAAAGTACTATACAGATGATAATTTGCCCCTCCTTCCCTGCGCCAGACGAATCCTAGTGTTTTTAGTCTCCAGCTTCTGCCTAACTTCCATCCTGCCTTCACATGGTTTTATTTGGGGTAGGGAGGTGTGGAGAGCCCTCAGTAGTATCTGAAGCCTACAGGCCTTTGTATGACTGGCAATAAAGGCCCAGCTGACTCCCAGACCCCGAGAGAGAAGGGGTTCCCCCCACACACTTCCTAGTTCAAGATCTGCCACATGAGTCTTCCTCTTCTGCACTAGGATTGGCCAATTCTGAAGATAACCAAGGAGAGATGATCTCTTCTCTTCCCCTCCCCATGAGGGCATAGGTGTGCTCACTCTGATTCCCCAGGTGTAGGTTACGTGATGCAGGGGATGAAAACAGACTAGAAAACACATTGCTCAGCTTCATCCAGCTCCCTTCCACGTACTTTTTTTTTCTTTCCATTATCAAAATTTTTATTTATTTATTTATTTATTTTAACATCTTTATCGGAGTATAATTGCTTCACAGTGGTGTGTTAGTTTCAGCTTCACAACAAAATGAATCAGTTATACATATACATACGTTCCCGTATCGCTTCCCGCTTGCGTCTCCCTCCCTCCCACCCTCCCCACCCCACCCCTCCAGGCGGTCACAGAGCTTTTCATCAAAGGGTTCAAGAGTTTGGGGCTAGTTCCACCCACTGTCGCATTTTATGATGATTAAGTATTAACACAAAGAAGTGTTATGAAAATGAAGTGAAAGAAACAAAATAAGCAATAACATATAAACAACAAAAATAAACTAACCAATGGGGGAAATGTCTGAAATTAAAACACCCAAGGTCATCAGAAAATACCTTTTCCTGTTTTGCAGTATTTCCCTCACTGGGTGAGTGGTGGGTGGGAACCTTTTTTTTTTTTTTTTTTTTTTTTTTTTTG
>NW_006790015.1:3213044-3231043 GCF_000442215.2 Lipotes vexillifer
CCCGGACCGGGGCACGAACCCGTGTGCCCTGCATCGGCAGGCGGACTCTCAACCACTGCACCACCAGGGAAGCCCAAGGGTGGGAACCTTTTAAAGATTTGTTTTCAGAAGAGAGGGAATAGGGATGTGAACGTGTTTGGAGACCTTTAACATCTCACTCACTGATCTTCAGGAGTTGTTCCTGTTTCTAAAATGAAAACTGGGTTCAGGAGAGAAGAAACAGAGAGGAGGAAATGTTAATGAATCTCTGGAGTGACCTGGACAGAAGGGCTAGTGTATTTTCCCATTAACATGGTGGTTAGCTGAGGAGCGAGCCAGGCCCAGAAAGCCCCTGAGTACCAATTGCTTAGGAAACGAACTGCGAAGAGCTCTGACCTTTTGCTTTAAATCATTTCCTAGTCCCAGGAAATCATTTCAGGCATTCCCTGGTCTTTGGCCTCTTTCATTTCCAAATCCATTTGGAGAGCTCAGTTTGCAGAAGCTTTTCTCTGAATATTTTTAACTTAGTGATGGCCTCTCCCTGGCAGTGAGTGAGGGTACTTCTGTCATAAGGCGGCATAAATCACCCAGGAAAGCGCTGGAGCAAATCACCATAGAATGGGTTGGTGTAATCAGTATAATAAAATAATTCAAGCAGATAATTCATTCAACACACATTTATTAAGTACCTACTAAGTGTGAGGCTGTGGGGATATGAAGATGAATACTGCATCCTGGGCTTCATACTACCCTCCTAGATCATGATTGATTGAGCCAGAACCGTGGGCGACCGTGAACTGTACAGGGTCTGTGAGAACATCAGCAGTGATGCCAGAGAAGCCTGGATGGGGATCCAGGTGTGCCACGTACAAGCTGCGTGACCCTGGCTGTAGGAATAAATTCTGCCTTAAAAAGTTCTTTTTTTCTAGCTTACAAAGTTGGATACTGAGCTCATTAATTTTCTGCCTTCCTTCTTTTCTGACATGCAAAGTTAAGGCTCTACACTTCTCTCTTTGGAAGCCTCCAGATTTTTTTAAAATAATATTTTAACAGCTTCATCGAGATATAATTCACATACCATACAATGCACCCATTCTCAAGTGTGCCGTTCAACAGCGTTGAGTATATTCACAGAGTTGTGTGGCTATTACCATAATCACCACTGCTGCGTCGAGTCATTTTGGAGATTAAATAAGATAACATATATGAGGCACTGGACTCAGTGCGGGACACTCAGGTGTTTTACTACTGGTGATTATTGATTTTGCTGTTGCGGTTGGGGGTTGTATCACGGAAGGTGGAAAAAGTGGGGTGATGGAGTCAAATGGGAGGGAAAAGAAGCACAGGGGACCCATTGCCTGGGTATCTTTACCAGATGGGAGTGACAGACTGTCTGTCTTAGCAGCTAGTGGGTTATTTTCCAGCCCCAATAACAAGCCAACTTGACAGGAGTCATTTGGGACTAGTTTGGGTGGGTTAAATTCAAAATTACGTATCATTAGGCCTGGCGGCCACACGCCAACATAACAAACAAACAAGCAGCAACATACTTCTGAGATGAGCAATAGTTAAGCTAAATTTTAGCCCTTTATGGCTGCAGCCCATGGGAGGCCAGACATCCCTCTGGACACTTCTCATTTGCTAAAGCAGTACAGCTGGCCCTCACAGGGTGCATGACCAAGCACAGCAGTCATATTTCAAACCAAATGGACTGCTCTGTTGGGAGTATTTCAATGCTGATGGGGAGAGGATGGAAGGTCTGGGCTCTTCCAATTTCAACATTATTTTTAGAGTGTTTATATGTGTCTGAATCACCAGCACAAACTCCACTCCTGCATTTGTTACCCTGGGCAGAGGGACAATGCATAATCAAGGCTGACCATTTTCTTTTGAATGGCAAACGAGCTCTTGAAGCTGTCACTTCTGTGAGCACCCAGGTAGCCAAGGACTTTGGGATTCTGATTACTTTCATGTTGGATGAAAACTTTGGCTGTGATTCCATAGATTCTCTAGCAATTTCAGATGAATGGTTCTCTCGCTTTCTCTCTTTCTGGCGCTAAATCGCTGAACTCTGTGTTCTCCAACCCCCCTAAAAATAAAAAATTTAACTAAGCCAAAAACTCCTTATTTTCAGTAAATCACGTTTTTGTTTTTTGCTTCAATGTGGCAATTGATCATATGCTTTAATGGACAAGGACATGCAGGGATGATACCTTGATTCTAGTCTTCAGAAAAATAGCGATTTTTTAATCTTTTTTGTTTTCCATGCTCCTCAGAAGTCTTCTTGGAGGCTGGTTCACATTGTGTCATTTTCTCTGTATCATTGCTGTCAGCTCTGTGAGCCTCAGAGCTCGGGAAACTGAACTCTAAAAAGGAAACAAAAGAGTTCAAATTTACTTTTCTTTTTTTTCTTGACAGTGAATTACAGAGTAAGTTGGGGTTCTTTAGACCATTCGTTAGACCAAGTGAGGGCGATTTTTCCCCCTAGGGGACATTTGCTGGAGACATTTCTGGTTGGATGGTGGAGGTAGTGGGGGGTGACTGGCATCTAATGGGAAGGGGCCAGGGGTGCCGCTAAACGTGATACAATGCATGGGACAGCAACTGCCCTCTCCCCCAACAATGAATTCTTGGGTCCCAAATGTCAACACTGCTTAGGTTGAGATGGAACTGTATGTCTACTGGAGATGACACCGTTGGACACTTGGGCCAGTGGCCTTGACCGTCAGCTTGCTGTCCTTTGTCTCTGAGCCTCACCCAATGAGACTTGATCTTGTAGGTAGGCAGTACGGCCCAGCGATCAGAGAATGTGCTTCAAATCTGAGAGGCCTGGACCTGCGTTCAAGGAGAGCAGGGATGAAAGGCATAGACCCTAGTCATTCCTATGCGCAGACTGTATCAACAGCAAAAAAAAAAAGACAGAGGAAACGTCTGGGCAAGGGCAGCTCCCTGGTACGTGGGACCTCCTATGCCCATGGCGCACCCCTGCATGATTAGACAAGGATGCTCATGCTGCCCTGTGGGCACCATCCTCCAGACAGTTACAATCCCCACCAGCTGCCCGGGATAGAGGCAGGGCAGCTCTAGATTTCAGCCCCACTGTCCACTTTCACCAGGCAGCCACAAGAGGGGGCCCCACTTGGGGGATGTTGGGAGGGGTAATGACAGTCAGCCCAGGGTGAGACATCTGCTTGGCCCGAGGAGCCCAAAACGAAGGAGTAACAGGGCTCTGGCAGACACCCCCCTCCCTGACCGCTTCACCAAGATCCCTACTGCTGCAGCAAGAACCTACTTAATTAGCATCCACAAACTTGGCTACCATGTAAGGCTGTCATTCTTCAGCTTGGAGATCCACGTCTCTTGAGCCTGTTGTCCACATGTGGGGTCTCAGGATTCCTTCTGGGCCACAGCTGTGCCATCTCATTTTATCTATGCCTATACTAGAGCTTATGGAATCTTCTAAAGGAGCCAGCTTTGCGGGAATCGGGAACCCTCCATTTCTGTTGACTGAGGGTCATTTCATGGGCGGGATTCACACTTGATGAGTTTACATCCCAGCTCCACCGTGACAGAGGGTATAACCTATCGCAAGTTTAAAAAAAATTTCTCTGAGACTGCACTGTCTCATCTGTAAAGTGGGGATCACAATGGTACCCCCCTCATAGGGTGGGCCTGGAACTTAAATGAAATCATAAATGTCAGGTGCTTAATCTAAGCCCCTGCTAAATGGAGGAGGCTACAAAGGATATATTGTGTTGGGTCTGATCACACCCATCTCATCTGTCAACTGCCATAGCAGCCTTGGGCCAGGTGGCCTTATTGTCCCCCTCATTTTGGCAGATACAGAAAGCAATGCCCAGAGAGGTCGTATTCTAGGAAGTGAAGAACCAGATCAGTATAAGAACCTGACCTCTGGTTCCTACCATGCTCTGGCTTCCACTACATAGCTCTGCTGCCTCTTCAAAGCTGTGTATGCTATATGAGCCAGCAATCCCACTTTTGGATATATATCCAAAAGAATTGAGATCAGGACCTTAAAGAGATATCTGCACTCCCATGTGCGTAGCAACACTATTCACAATAGCCAAAATATGAAAACAACCCAAATGTCCATCGACTGATGAATGGATAAAGGAAATGTGGTATGTCCATACAGTGGAATATTATTCAGCCTTAAAAGAGAAGGAAATCCTGCCATTTGAGATGACATGGATGAACCTGAAAGACATTATGTTAAGTGAAAGAAACGAATCACAGGACGAATCTTGCATTATTCCACTTCTATGAATCATCTAAAAGAGTCAGACCTACAGAAGCAGACAATGCAATAGTGGCTACCAGGGGCTGCGGGGAGGCAGAAGTGGGGAGTTGCTGTTCAGTGGGTATAAGTTTCAGTTACTCAAGATGAATAACTAGGAGATCTGCTGTACAACACAGTGCCTGGAGTTAATATGGCATTGTGCCCTTCGGAATTTGTTAAGAGGGTAGCTCTTGTGTTAAGTGTTCTTACCACAAAACAAAACAAAACATAAAACCAAAGGGACACAAGGAAACTTTGAGAGCTGCTCATATTCCCTTGACTGTGGCGATGGTATCACGGGTGTTTACCTGTGTCCAAACTCATCAAGTTGTACACACTAAATATGTGCAGTTCTTTGTATATCAATTAAACTTCAATAAGCTGGGTTTTTTTTAAAAGAGCAATTAGTTGGCCACCTCATCCATTGACTTCAAGGGCACTAGAAACCCTACCTGCCCTTCCTCGCTCTCTTCATCTTCTACTGGTCCGGCAAAGCTCATGTTGTCTCTTGTGGATTACAGCACTGAAGGCAACTTTTAAATGTAATCCTTTTTGGAAGACAGACTCAGAATAATTATCATAATAATAAAAGTTGTTAATAAAACTAGTTAGTACTCATTCCTTCACCAGGTAGTTCTTGCATCTCTCCTGTGAGCCAGCAATCATGTTGCTACCTTCCCATGCTTTAGTTCACTGAATCCTTCCAATCCCTGTGTGGAGGTGGGAGTGGGGGTTGTGTTGTCATTCTTCCCATTTTACAGATGAGGAAAGAGAGGCTCAGAGAGGGACTTGATCAGGACCATAATTGGGGGCGTGGGTACTCTAGAAGCAAGCAAGAAAGTGGGCTCTGAAAGAAACTTCAAATTCCTGGCAAGGGTCAGAAAATAGAAGAACCTGATTTTCATAATGCTTATCTTCTCAAAGAGACCCAGCTTTCTGAAAGCATGGTAGGATATTTGCTTTTTATTATCCATCTCCTCCTATCCACCCTGCCTCCAAAGAGTGCCAAACCTCTTTCCTTGTGGATAACCGTTTGGGGCTGTTACATAGAGCAGCTTCAGGGAAGCCATGGAACTGTTTGCACAAATCATCTGTCTGATCTGACTCTGCCCTATTTTCTGACCTGCTGCTACCTGAAGTGTCATCTTCATGATGCTTTTCCAGGAAGCGTGGCCCGAGCTCACGTTTCCCTTTGGCCAAAAGACACAGATTCTCTCTGAGGTTATGTCATAACCCCCTACACTTAAAATTTATTTTAAATAGTGGAGAAGGAAGTGAATCCAAAAACTGTAAACTGTTCCACCAAGAGGAGAACTGCACAGATAAACAGATAGTACCTCGGCTTGTAGCTGCCAGTTGTGGAAAATGGTAACAGATGGGGGAAAAACATGAAAATCACCCTGTGAAGCAAGAGAGCAAATTCAGAGGTTACGTGAGGTTTCCTTCGAGGGAAACCCAGCCAATGTAAAATAGAACTTCCATGAGAATTACCTTCCGGCATATGTGCTCACCATTTCTCAAGGAGGGAGAGAAAGAAACACCCTGGAAAAAATTGCATATTTATTCAAACAACAAATATTTACCGAGTGCCCACCCTGTGCCAGCTGGGACTATAGCAGTGACTCCCTGCCGCCCCCCCACCCCCACACACGCACACACTGCCTTTCTGTTTTCTGCTTGGTTCTCTTTTGTTTGAAACCATTTCCCCTCTTGGGCTGCCTCCATAAACTCAGCATCTTTCTCTTTTCTTTGAGCACAAATTCACCCTCTCTCCTCTCACAGCACCTGCTAACCCTGAAGAATCATTAAGGCAACTCTGCTGACCTGTGGATTCCCAGGTTGGCCCTGCCCTTGCCCACAGGCAGAGGTAAAATTTCCTTCCTTTATCTGCCTCCCCACCCCCGCCCCATCTGTGGGAGGAGGAGGGGGAGAGAATGGAATGATTTATTCTAACATCGACCAAAACAATTATGCTCCTTCAGGGCTTCCCTGGTAGCGCAGTGGTTGGGAGTCCGCCTGCCGATGCAGGGGACACGGGTTCGTGTCCCGGTCCGGGAGGATCCCACATGCCGCAGAGCGGCTGGGCCCGTGAGCCATGGCCGCTGAGCCTGCGCGTCCGGAGCCTGTGCTCCACAACGGCAAAGGCCACAGCAGTGAGAGGCCCGCGTACCGCAAAAAAAAAAAAATAAAAAAAATAAATTATGCTCCTTCATTTAGACCATAAAAGCAGCCATGCTGGGTCTTGGTTTCGCATAGCTCTTCGTTACACGAGTACTTATTCCGGTGAATCTGAGAGAGAAGGAAATTGCAAAAGCCATGTTAGGAATTTGCATGTAGTCAACAATGGTCTATTATTGTGTGCTTAGAAATTGATTAAGAGGGTAGATCTTATGTTAAGTGTTCTTACATCAATAAAAACGAACAAAGCTCGGTGTTTCGTGACCACCTAGAGGGGTGTGATAGGGAGGGTGGGAGGGAGACGCAAGAAGCAGGGGATATGAGGAATATATGTATACGTATAGCTGATTCACTTTGTTATAAAGCAGAAACTAACACACCGTTGTAAAGCAATTATACTCCAATAAAGATGTTAAAAAAAATAAAAATGAACCACAAACAAACAAACAAATAATAGAATTTGCTGGTGCTATGAACCAGTTTGTAGAGTGTCTGCTGCTGTTGCTAGGGGCAGCCTTATTTACCTCTGTGTGAACTTAAGATAGGGTCTGTGCTCCATGACAAGGGAAAGGACTTTCTAATCTCACTCTGGGGAGGATGGGGAAAACGTAATTATACATTTTTTGAACGAGATGGGATGCGGAGCCCTGACATCCTTATCTTGCAGAGGGCAATGTATTGGACTGGCCAAAAAGTTCATTCGGGTTTCGCGTAAGATGTTACACAAAAACCTGAACAAACTTTTTGGCCAACCCAATAGTTTACGCGTGATCACAAACCACACAGCTATACTCCGGGCCCAGAAAAACCAGAGTTTCCTGACCCAGGACTCAGTCCCGGTTGGATGTGTAGAATAGCTTACTGATTTTGCACAGTCAATCCATGTGTATTGTTAAAACAGTAGAAACAACCATTAAACAGAAAAAGAATCATTCATGATCACCTGTAGTGTTGCCACTGTAGAAAAGAAGATAAACTCCTGGGGTATAGCCTTCTTTTAGTTCCTTGAACACTTCCAGATACTCCTGCCTTGAGACACCTGTGCCTCACTGTTTCCTCCTCCTGGAACATTTTCTCTCTGGGTCTTTTGAGGCCTGGCTTCTCCTCATGCACGTCTTGCTCAAATGGCACTTTGTCAGAGAAGCTACCTGTGGCCACTTGACTTAAAGAAGCAACCTGCCTGCCTGCCCCACAGGGACTCTCTAACCCCTTATACTGTATACCTATTTCATTATACATTGCACCTTCTGAATTGACCTTTTTCATTTGCCCATTTATTCAGTGACTTATACATGCAATAACTATTTATTGAAGGCCTACTATGTGCCAATCACTATTCTAGGTTCTAGAAATACAGCAGAGAACAAAACAGACCAAAATCCCTGCCTTCCTGGAGCTGACATTTGGAGGGCACTTGGAGCATTTTGGACAGAGGAGTGACATGATCTGGCTTGTGTTTTAAAAGGTCCATTCTGGCTGTTGTGTTGAGAATGGGCTGCTGGAAGACAAGGGCAGAAGAATGTTTAGGAGGTCCTGACCTTTACCCGGGCAAGAGAGGGTGAAGGCAGGAGTCCATTTGGTAGCACACACACGCATAAATACACGCTTTTGCAACAAAGGGAATTGGTGCTCATGTATTCTGTTCTATTACTGCACTTCTCACTCAACAGTATGTCCTCTGCATCTTTCCGTATCAATAAATATGGAGCTATATCATAATTTTAACGTGTTTGTATTAGTCTGTTGCGTGGTTGTACCATAATTTATCTAGCCAGTCTTGAATTAAACACTTTGGCAGTTCCACACTTTTCACTGTGATAAACAATTCTGTAATGAACATTCTTGAACATACATCCCTGAGTACCCACTGGTCCAAATATTTCTTTGAGTTAGAGTCCTAGAGATAGAATCACTGGGTCAAAGTCTATCAATAGATGAGGGGTTTTCATTCACGTTGGCAAATAACCTGGAAGAAAAAGTGTCCTAAGGATATCCCACCAGCTATGTGCCTGTCTCCTCATTCACCTGTCCAGTTTTAGGTATAATCACCATTTTTATTCTCTACTAATTCCATAGATTAAAATTTGGTATTTTTTGTTGTTGTTATTGCCATTTCATGGCTTTGCCCATATATTATTTTAGCTACTGAACTTTTAAAATTAATTATTAAGAGCACTTAGCATATTAAAGACATATTGTCATAGATGTTGCAAAATTTTAAGGATTTTCCATATAATCCTTCTATTTTTTGTTTAAGAAATTATGAAACATTACATGCATATATAATATATACTTATGAGAAGTATAAAATATAATGAAACAAACTCCTGTGTACCTATCACCCATCTTGAGGAATGGAACATTTGCAATACCGCAGTTGCATTTCCTTTCTCCCCCAGCTGAGCTAGTCACTCTCCTGAATTTGATGATGATGATTCCCTGGCTATTCTTTACAGTTTTAGCTACCACTTACGTCTTCCTGAGCAACATGGTTTTAGTTTTACAAGGTTTTGCACTTGACGTAAATAAGAACACATTGCACATATTCGTTCATGATCTGCATGTTTCAAACAATGTTATATGCGTGAGTGTCTTCCTTTTCGAAGCCTGTAGTTCACCTCCTTTCATGGTGATCGAGTGATCAGGCTTGGTTTTTATACCCTTGGCTTGCACATTCTCTTGCTGCTGTGCATGTGGGCTTTTTCTGGTGCTGCTGTGAGCCTGTTGCTCATCCCTCCCAGTGCAACTGTGCAAAAGTTTCTCTAGAAGTGAGATTTCTGAGTCCCAAGGAATGCATATCTTTTTTTTTTTTTTTTTTTAAAGATGTTGGGGGTAGGAGTTTGTTAATTAATTAATTTATTTTTGCTGTGTTGGATCTTCGTTTCTGTGCGAGGGCTTTCTCTAGCTGTGGCAAGCGGGGGCCACTCTTCATCGCAGTGCGCGGGCCTCTCACTATTGCGGCCTCTCGTTGCGGAGCACAGACTCCAGACGCGCAGGCTCAGTAGTTGTGGCTCACGGGCCCAGTTGCTCCATGGCATGTGGGATCTTCCCGGACCGGGGCTCGAACCCGTGTCCCCTGCATTGGCAGTCAGATTCTCAACCACCGCGCCACCAGCGAAGCCCCAGGAAGGCATATCTTAATATCTACTAGCTCATGATAAATTATTTTCTAAAGTAATTTTTACCAATTTATATTTTGATAAGAATACGTGAGACTTCTGATTTGTCCACATTTTTGCCAAGACATGTTATTGTCACACACTCCGTTTTTTCCTAATTTTCCTGTACATGAAAGAGTAGTAGACAAGGAACGTTTTTTGATTTTAAAAAAAAAAAAAAAAAAGGACGAGCTCTTAGAAGAGGTAGCTAAATGAAAAATTATGGATTTGTAAAATATTTGTTTGTTGTTTTAGTGTTCCTAGAATACTAAGAAGGTAAACTAACACTTTTATTTAGGTGGGAATGATCAGAACTTTTGTTAGAAATTGAGGTAATTTTAAGGCCAGAAAAAACAGACTATTTTGGGGGCAATTTGCAGGAAGACCTAGTTACACTATTGAAAAGTTGAATGCTTTCCTCTTTGGTGGTTGTGGATAAGATCAGTGTTAGAATGCACTATCAAAAAGGGAAAAGGAATTCCTGAACTAATTTCTTCTGGACCAACATTTTAAAACATTCATTTGCTTTGGTACAAAAAGGAAGTAAGTAGGTCAGTAGTTAAATGTATTACCTCGTGTTCTCGGAAGTGCTTGCTGATAAATATCTATGAAAAGAAACTGTACAAGTTGTGCCTACCATCTAGATTTAGTTTAGATTCTTTATATGTAGATTTCCTCGATAATACAGTTTTACTTTGCAATTGCGACAGGTTCATGAAAAGTGAAAGTTGCTCAGAGTGTTCTTCTAAAGCATTGCGGAACAAATGCTCACCTTTCTGTTTTTGTTTTTTCCTGGCTATAACCCCCCTGCATGTTGGCATGCCAAACATCTGGCCCACGTATGCAGGGAACCAGTTGTGCCTGTACTGCACATCTCAGCTGGGAAGCACAGAGCCTGCTGCCAAAATGCATAAGCTAATTAGGCATGAACTAACGCAATCGGTTCTTGTTTCTGAAAATGTAAAATGCCATTCTCAATCTATTGTGTTTTTTTTCCGAGGTCTAAAAGCATCACAAATTAGTTTGGGAAGCCAGAGGTTTCCCTGGCAGAGGTTGGCTGCACAGATGCTCCTGGGTTCATGACCACCATATGCAGGCCTTTCTGAGCATCACTCAGGGCCTTATGTTTGGAACACTATGGTGGTGTAGGAGGACCATGGGAATTCCAGAGAGGATCCATGGGTTCTAGATGCCTACAAACAAGTTGTGTGACTTTGAACAATGTAATTCCCTTTCTGGGCTGATGTTTTCTCATTTGCAAAGTGAAGGGGTTGGAAATTTTCACTACATATGTATTCTTTTAGCATCTTCTATATGTCAGGAGCCAAAGAAAAGTAATTGTGATGATAAAAAGCATGATATGCGCTCCTTAGAAAGTGCACAGTTTGGAGAAGAGAGACAAAGAAAAATGAGACAATTTCAACTTGGCGAGACAAGCAGAGGTGTGAATACAGCAGAGCAAAATCACCCCTAGCCCAGTTCAGAAGAAGATAGGAGATGTTTCTTCGGGAGGTAACATGGTACAAAGCCATGGAAGATGAAGGGAGAGTCACTGGGAGGACAAGGGTGGGAGAAGAATGTTACCTGACAGAAGTGTGTGCTAAGGCAAGGAAGTATGAGGGAAAAAAAGCGCCACATGCGTGGTGCTCTGAAAACACAGCTCCAAAGTCTTTGACACTCTTCCCATGGACAGGTGGGAGTCTGTGTCCCCTCCTTTGAATCTGGGCAGGCTTGTAAGCATAGTGGAAGTGATGCTATGTGAGGCTAAGCATGAAAGATCAGGCAGTTTCTATCTTGTTTACTGGGACATTTTATCTTATTCACTGGAACTTGGAGCCTTGAGCGGCCATGTAAGAAATACAGCTATCCCAGGGCCTCCATACAGTGAGGAAGCCCAAGCTAGCCGCATGGGGAGCCCATGGATAGGTGCTCTGTTTGGAAGTCTCAGCTGAGCCCAGCCTTTGGATCATGACTACCCAGCACTGGATGTGCCTTTGCATAATTCTAACCTCAAATGATTCACATATTGTCTACGGAGGCCTCTGATGTTGTGAAGCAGAGACAAACCATCCCTGCTGTGCTCTATGAATTCCTGACCCTTAGGATCCACGAGAATCATGCAACAGTGGTTGTTTTACAGCATTACATTTTGGGGTGGTTTGCCGTGCAGCAATAAAGGATGGGAACCAGGTCCCTTTTAGCTCTAAACTTTGGACATTCTGTAAAACCCAAATATATCCTCCTGTTCTTCCAAAAGAAAGCTCTGGCTCCATGAACTTTTGGTTTGAAGAAACGGTTGTAGGAACATCAAGACAGACATTGAATTCTTCAGAGAAATTAGAATAAACAAACCCAAATTGGTTTAAATCATAAAAAGAATGTATTGATTCACTCAACTGGGAAGGTCAAGGTGTGAATCCAGCAGATCAGCCTCCAGGTGTTCAAGTGATGATTGGAATCTGATTCTCTCCAATTCTGCCCTGTGCTTTGCTCTGTGTTGCTTTCATTTTCAGGCAGGCACTCCCCAGGTGGTGGTGAGATGGCTACAATTAGCATCTGCAGAAGGAGAGGGTCTCTTTCCCAGTCATTTCAGCACATCTCTCAGGGCTGACTGATGTTCACTAGCCTTGACTGGACTCCACTCAGACACCATACCTACCCTTTGATCCATGACTATGGCCATCAGAAGGCAGTACCCAAATTGGCCAGGCCTGGGCCACATTTCCACCTTTTGAGCCAGAAGACATTGTCTATGAATTCCTAACAGTGGAAGAAACGAGATTCCCACTTCTTGTTTTATCAGGAGGAGAAATCGATGCTTACCAAGTAAAAGAAATCAGGTGTCTTAGGTAGAAAGTTCTTGTTCTCTTCATAGCCACCCATTTGGCATAACCTGAAACTACTCAAGCGTCATAGAACTATCCCTTGTATGGGTTTTGTTAACACCAAAGCAATAAAATAGTTATATCTCTGATACGCGTTGTAGAAAAGTACTTCCCAGGCTTATAGAGCTTCAGTGATCCCTAGTACCCGTCCATTCCTTTTGTCATTCTTTGTCTTTTGTTGTTGTTCATAAACATTTCTGAATTTTAATATGGGTTCTCTTATGCATACTTTTATGCAGTACTAAAAATTGAAATAGTGTATCTTAGTTTCCTTCAGATAATAGTCTATTGTTAAAAATCAGAAGATATTTAGTTTCAAGGATCTTATTCTAATCATTATGTTTTACTCAAATGGTACAATAGAAAGCCCCAGCTCTATACACACATTCCTTTTACACATGTTCTTTTGCTTCGAGTTCCTCATGTTGGATCACTGTCACCTTCTGGATTCCAAAACACATATGCATGAGAGCTATTAGGACTTTTTCTTTAGGCCAATCAATAAAATGGAACAAAAAGAGAACCGAAGTCACCAAGGCATTCAAGAGATACCTTATACATTATGGATAAAAGGTGAAGCAAAAACACAGAGATCTAAGGAGGGAAAAAGACAGCTTGCATGAGAGAAACTGTATGGTGAGGTTTAGAAAAAACAAACAACAGCAGGAAAACCCATGTCTCTCCTCCTAGCATGCTCCGTGCTCCATGGTGAACCTAAACTAACTAGCGGGAAAGATTCTGGCCCTGGAATTGAATCTAACATATGTGACCTATGCTTGTTTGATTCCTTGGCATAATTCAGGGATCTTTCTCATTGCGGGGACCCCAGGATTCCACCCACAGAAGTGACAACATTGATAATACCACCAGTGTCAGCATCTGTTGATCTGTTATGACTCTACCATCACTTTCTTACATGAAGACGGGGCTTCTGTTCTCGCTAAAGATGATAAGGTTGATTGAGATAAACGTCCCTCAGTCTCGGAAAGCACTCAATCGTTCCCTTCCCCTGGATCTGACCTGTTCTTGCCATCATCCCTAGGAAGGCAACATACCCTCCCTCTCTTGCCATGTTGGACTCGCCATGATTTGGGTACAGAAGAAGGGTAGGGTCAGAAGTGGCTGTGAAGTTGCTGTAAATGTGCTCAGACTCCATATTAGACATTCTGGGAGAGAGAGAAGGGAGCCCTACTGTGCCTTTGTGAGATTTTCCTTCATCTGGCACCTGGGACGACTCAGAAGGCCAAAGTGATTTCTGGGATGGGTTCAGGGACATCTGGCACAGCCTGAAGCTCCTCCTGGATCCCTAGGGCAGGCCATGAAGGTCAAGTTCAAGTTTCTGCAATTGCCAGACAATGGCCAGGATCAGAGAACAGCCCAGTCTGGCCAGAGGAGCCCAGACCCCAACATAGGGTCAGTAGTGAGAGGGAATAAACCAGCTCCTTCCTTGTGTGTATATCATGTATTTGTACCCGTGCCCTCATGGCAGTATGATTTTATCTGGAAATGTGTTTTTCAAGCTAGGAACTATTTTCTAAGGATCCGGCTGTTCCTAAGGGAAGTCTGTTCCACCCGGTTTCCATCTCGGTCACAGGGATGGACATGGAGCTTCATTTTATATTCAGGGCTGTCACCTCTGTAGTAACAAGCTGCTGGATGAACTGGAATCCACATGACCCAGCATAATTAATTAGTCTACAGCAGAATTTCATTACCATGGCTTTAACTGCAGGCCAGAATGTGAGTGATGGTGAGCTTTTCCTGGGGGGTGGGGGGAAGAAAAAAAGAAAAGAAGCTTAACTTATACCCCTGCTCGCTTAATTATACTGGCCTCCTTTCTGTTTCTCCAATCTACCAAGCTCTTTCCTACCCCAGGGCCTTTGCTGACACTGTTCCCTTCACCTGGAACACTCCCTCCACCAACAACTTGGGGGAGTCATGTTCATCCGTCAGACATTAGTTCAAGGTTTCACTTCCTCTAGTCTCTCTACTGGCACAAACCCCCCACTCCATCCTATTTATTCTCTCACATCTCTGTTTACTTCCTTCATAACATATGACATAGCAAGTGTAACTATATCTGTAGTTTTTTCACTTACTCTCTGCTCGTTCCCCAGCTCCTGTGAGAAAGTCTGACCCATGAGAGCAGGTGTGTTCCCCCTCTGGTTCACCACTGTGTCTACCTCCTGTACCTGGCACAGCACCTGGTGCCTGGTGTGGGCTCAATTAATCTGCATTCCGTGCATGAATACATGAGAAAAGGGCCAAGGCAAGGATCCCAGAGAAAAGCACCTGGCGAGTGCTGCTGGCTCGGTTGGGTTGCAAATCTCGTGGCATTGCTGAGTGCCCCCATGAGCTACCAGCCACCTCTCTGGTGGGTGCAGTTAAGGCCCTTTGTGTGTGGACTGGGACCCGTGCAGGAAGGGAACCAATGTTCGTTCAGTCCTACCATGCACACAGTCCTGTGCGGGCGATGAATACTCACCTCGCTTAATCCTCACAAACATCCAGTGAGGGTCCATATCCCTGACCCCCCCCTGTCAAGTGATGACACAGAAGCTTGTGGAAGCTTGATGTCCTGGTCGGAACTCACAGGCGGCATGTGAATGTCTCAGGATCGGCCCCCACTTCCTTCTGCTGCTGAAGCCCCTTGACTAAAACACAGTGTGTCTCCACAGGGCCCTAAGGCTTCCTCATGAACTCAGGAAGCTTGTAAACTTTGTCATCTGTTACCCACCTGTCTTCACTTCTATGCTTTCTCTTCCCCATTGCTGGTCCCAGAGTTTTCATTGTTCTCTAGCTGGCTGGCCTTAGGCAAGTTACTTAACCTCTCTGAGCTTGAGTTTGCTAACCAATGAAATGGGGATGATAATAGTCTTACATGTTACATATGGCTATTGGAGGGATGAAAATACTCAGACAAACCCTTGGATACATACCTAATGGGGATTAGCTATGATAATTATTATTATATTATTAGTTAGGATAAGTAACATGAGTTGCTTCAGCAGCTAATCCTCATCATCTCAAGGGCTGAATCCTCATCTGACAATCCAGTGTGGGCCAGCGGAGGAGCTCAGTCCCTTGTGGCACTCAGGGCTCCAGGCTCCTTCGGTTGTCCAGCTCCGTCATCTTCTGCAGAATCCACCATTGAATTGTTTGCATCAGCGGGCAGTGGAGAGAAGAAAGGGTAGTGGATTGTGCAAGAGGTTTCACAGGCTGGCCTAGAAGTAGAGGTCACCTGGGCTTCCGACCTAGCGCAACCTGATTACCTAGGGCAGGGATATATATGTAGTCTAGCTGTATGCCCAGAGACCGTGGATTTTAGCACTAAGGTTTCCTGCTACATTATTACAATTATAATAGTTATTTCCAAGCCCCTTATCCCATTTTTGCAATCCACCTGGGCATTTCTTCCCTAAAATGTACCCCACCTCTCCTAAGTTCCCTACCTGACCATTGACACTTACATGCCATTGTCTGAGATCCATAAGGAATCATGTATTTAATTCTGCCAGGGTCCGATTTCCTTAGAACTTCAGAACCATGATTACAGAGAAATGTTCCCCACATTAGAAAAGAGCTTTTTTTCTTTAAGTCATTAGTTCTGAGTGATTGGCTAGTAGTGGGTTAATGTATAATGTATAATTGTCCACAGCACTATTTGCGTTTTGAAATAAGACTCACAGAAAAAAGAAAAAAAAAAGAGGTATTTGGGCTTTTGGCAAGGGGTAACCTTGTCCCTTCAGGTAAAGGTCAAGTGGAGACCTGGATGACAGTCTGTTCTTTCTTCCCTCCTTTCCAGATGTAACAGACACTGCTGGGTAGGGAAGGCCACCTCCCTGCCTCCACGTGCTGGGGCTTTCTACTGCCCACACGGCAGCCTCTTTTATTGCCCCCTCTCCAGTCTACTGAGAGCGCGCTCTTCAGCATACAAACTATGACATGTGCATCCTTAACAGCGCTCTTCCTTTCATTCCTTTCATTTCACGGAGCCCTCCCTGACCAGATAGATAAGATGCAGATGTGTGAGCTCCTACAGCCGTTACCCCTGACAGAACAGTCAACAAATATTTAACGAGTGGTTTCTTCAAGCGAGGGAATCATTCCGTTTCTGTAATAGAGGGGGAAAGGCAGGTATTTTTGGTTTAGGCTATTTTGTTTTGGGAGTTTCTAAAACGTTTTAAGTGGCAAGTTGCTCAGAAAAAACTTCCTACCTAAAAAACAAAAAAACCCGTTCTCCTATCTGATCTGCTTTTATGCATTTTTCTAAGCCCCTGGTTTTCTAATTAGGAGGAAAGAAGAGAAAGTTTTATTCCCGTGCCCATTATAGCATGTGACCATGTTTCAATTATATTTTTCTTTTGGCTGAGTAAGGATAACAAATGGATCTTTATCAAATAATTTGAGAGCCTTTATTATATCCAGGAACTTGTGCTAATAAGATGAGCTTGGAATCTCATCTGTGTTTGAAGTTCGCACTGACATCTGCAGGAAGTCAGAGAGGCCCAGCTCCAGTGTGTATGATCTGCATCTCCACATTACTCTCCACGTTGTTCCACAGAAATCAAAGATGTGTGAAACCATTCCTTGTTGGCAACTCAAGCCCATGCTCCTAATGGTCATTGAACCAAAGAGCAATAACAATCACTATACAGGTTTGGAAATCAGTGAATAAGCTGCAAATGGTCAAAATGTAGTTCCCTTAAATTGCCCTTACAGTATATTGCCTTTTCCCCCCAGAATTGGGACAGATAGCTCTCTGATGGTCAAGCACTGGGTGAAATAGCAGGGGACTTGTTTCATGAGCTTTTATGTCTTCTTTTTATGTATGTGCATGCATATGGCCGAACGTAGTCCTCCCAGCAAGATGGAGACTCACAGAAACTGAGATGCGTAAGGAATCATGTATTTAATTCTGCCATCTCCCACTGAGCATATGCACATTGAGTGGGGTGGTGGACAGAACTACCCGTACCAATCAGATTGATCTATCCATCTATGGATCTATGTCATATTTACATTGCTGACGTCACCCCAAGTAAGTGGTAGACTGTGTGACTTTGACAATGATCATTCATTGAGTACTTACAGTGTGCCTGACACTGGGCTAATCTTTTACAAGTGCAATATCATTTTAACTTTTCAAGAACCTAATGAGTTAGGTAGTTTTATAGACAGGGTAGCCTTACTGAATCACTGAAAAATCGAATCATTTGCTCGAGTAAATAGTGAGCAAAATAATTTGAACCAAGATTTGGTTGCCTCCAAAGTGCATGCCACTGTGCTACACCACCTGTGAGTCATCACTGGTAACCTCACACTAGGCAAGAAAATGGTTGGGATTGAGCTAAACCCAGAAGAGAAGCTTGGTTTTTCATTTCTGGTATAAATTAGAGTCTTCCTGCTCCAGCCTCTCTCTCATCCTTAGGTGTCTGCATGCAACAAGTTCTAAATAAAATGCTCATTACTCTTTAGATTCAGTTTCTAGAGTTTCTC
>NW_006790015.1:3231053-3238552 GCF_000442215.2 Lipotes vexillifer
CCCTAGTATCAAAACCTCTTGGTTTTCTTCAGTATCCTCCTATGCCTGCAACTCAGGAAGGGTAGGGTTGCCAACCCTCCATCTACTAGTCGATCTGAGTTGCAAAGATTTTTGCAACACATGTAATCACAGCTTACCTTGGTGTTTCTTGTAGCCTCAAAGATGGGACAAATGGCTTTGCCCACAGTTAACATTTACTATACATATTGAAATCAGAAAATAGATACCCCGTCTCACCCCTACCAACTTTTTGCATAATGAAATAATGGTCTTATCCTGAAATTAAAAGGAAGGGAGGGAGGGAGGGAAGAAGGAAGGAAAGAAGGAAGGAAGAAAAAAGGGAGGGGGGGAGGGTAGGAAGGAGGGAAAGACAGGGAGATGGGGGGGGGGCAGAGAACAAGGGGAAGGGAGCATGTTGCCTACCTGCCCCCAAGAGCTCCATTCGGATCACGCTAGAGTAAAATAGCAGAGGAAGTTGCATTGGCCATTAAGTCACGTCTCATCAGAGCAGATCCTTCTTGGCCATGTGCTTGGGCAACTCTTTCAACTCTCCTGAGCCTTGGCTTTATCATCTGTAAAGTGGTGAAAATAATGGCATGCATCCCAAAGAATTTTGGGAGAATTAAATGGGATAATATATTTAATGGATATGGCACAGAGTGGGTCCCCCACCCCACAAATTTAGTTTCTTTCCCCAAGAAGGGCTGAAGTCTTTCCTACTTGTGAATTCTTCATTCAATTGCAAGATTTATAAAGACACAGACATCCCTTCTATTTCTTTAGCAACTTTTCCTCTCCCCATCCCTGCCCCAAATGGTACAATTGGAGTCCTTGCTATATTCCCCCAACATGACAATCAACATGTCTGACGGACTAATTCTTTGTTCAAAGGCCATGTCAATGTTTAATTACCCTTTTGACCAGAAAGTTCATCCTTAACTCTTAGGCCCCTTCTGCTATAATTTATTTTATTTCTGCTTGTTCAGCCCTGAATGTAGTATGTCTTTATTTTTCAAAGCAGCATTGAAAAGAAGGGGGAAGGGTAAGAAAGGAAAAATTAGGCAATTTTAATGGAAGCCTGGATGTTTCTATGAAGTGTCAGAGGCAGGGAAGATAAAAAGAGAAGAAAGGGAAGGAGAGAAAGAGACCCTCATGGCAATATCTCACAATGAACCATCCGCAGTCTTAAAATTGTATTTTACATTATTACTTCTTTTTTTCTTAAGACAGAGGTCAACTGTAATTTTGGGAAAGGGACTTCTTTTGCCATTAGCTTAATTGAGAATCTTTATCAGGGAGAGCCAAATGTGTTGGTGAGTTGAGCTGCTTGGCTTTGGAATATTAAATTCATTTCTCATTTCTCAATTCATTTCTTGGATTTCATGGCAGCTTGGGGTGGGGGGTTGTTATCAGACCGGGTTAAGTCCAAGCTCTGCCACTTATTGGCTGTGAAGCCTCATGCAGGTTGCTTTTGATGTGGGGATCTCACCTGAAATACAGCTGTTTATGACCTCACAGAAATATGTAAGGGCTATATGATTTAATAGAAGTGAGAGAACCCAACATTGCTGACTTCATGGTAAATGTTCAGTAAATATTTATTGCACAACTGGTTCAAGATGGCAGAGTAGAAGGACGTGCCCTCACTCCCTCTTGTGAGAGCACTGGAATCACAACTAACTGCTGAACAATCATCAACAGGACGACACTGAAACTCACCAGAAAAGACACCCCACATCCAAAGACAAAGGAGAGGCTGCAATGAGACTGTAGGAGGGGCACAATCACAATAAAATCAAATCCCATAACTGCTGAGTGGGTGACTCACAAACTGGAGAAAACTTATACCACAGAAGTTCACCCACTGGAGCGAAGGTTCTGAGCCCCATGTCAGGCTTCCCAAACTGGGGTTCCGGCAACAGGAGGAGGAATTCCTAGAGAATCAGACTTTGAAGGCTAGTGGGATTTGATTGCAGGACTTTGACAGGCCTGGGGGAAACAGAGACTCCACTCTAAGAGGACACACACAAAGTAGTGTGTGCATCAGGACCCAGGGGGAGGAGCAGTGACCCCGTAGGAGACTGAACCAGACCTACCTGCTAGTATTGGAGGGTCTCCTGCAGAGGTGGGGGGTGGCTGTGGCTCACTGGGGGGACAAAGACACTAGCAGCAGACGTTCTGGGAAGTACTCCTTGGCATGAGCCCCCCCACCCCCAGAGAGCCCCACCAAAGAGCCTATAGCCTCCAGTGCTGGGTTGCCTCAGGCCAAACAACCAGCAGGGAGGAAACTCAGCCCCACCCATCAGCAGACAAGTGGATTAAAGTTTTACTGAGCTCTGCCCACTGGAGCAACACACAGCTCTACCCATCACCAGTCCCTCCCATCAGGAAGCTTGCACAAGCCTCTTAGATAGCCTCATCCACCACAGAGCAGACAGCAGAAGCAAGAAGAACTACAATCCTTCAGCCTGTGGAAAGAAAACCACATTCACAGAATGATAGACAAGATGAAAAGGCAGAGGACTGGGTACCAGATGAAGGAACAAGAGAAAACTCCAGAAAAACAACTAAATGAAGTGGAGATAGGCAACCTTCCAAAAAGAGCATTCAGAAGAATGATAATGAAGATGATCCAGGACCTCAGAAAAAGAATGGAGGCAAAGATCGAGAAGATGCAAGAAATGTTTAACAGAGACCTAGAAGAATTAAAGAACAAACAAACAGAGATGAACAATAAAATAACTGAAATGAAAACTACACTAGAAGGAATCAGTAGCAGAATAACTGAGGCAGAACGAATAAGTGACCTGGAAGACAGAATGGTGGAATTCACTGCCATGGAACAGAATAAAGAAAAAGAATGAAAAGAAATGAAGACAGCCTAAGAGACCTCTGCGACAACATTAAATGCACAGATATTTGCATTATAGGGGTCCCAGCAGGAGAAGAGAGAAAGGACCCAGGAAAATATTTGAAGAGGTTATAGTCGAAAACTTCCCTAACATGGGAAAGGAAATAGCCACCCAAGTCCAGGAAGTGCAAAGAGTCCCAGGCAAGATAAACCCAAGGAGAAACACGCTGAGACACATAGTAATCAAACTGACAAAAATTAAAGACAAAGAAAAATTGTTAACATCAACAAGGGTAAAACGACAAATAACATACAAGGGAACTCCCATAAGGTTAACAGCTGATTTCTCAGCAGAAACTCTGCAAGCCAGGAGAATGTGGCACGATATATTTAAAGTGATGAAAGGGAAGAACCTACAACCAAGATTACTCTACCTGGCAAGGATCTCATTCAAATTTGATGGAGAAATCAAAAACAGACAAGCAAAACCTAAGAGAATTCAGCACCACCAAACCAGCTCTACAGTAAATGCCACAGGAACTTCTCTAAGTGGGAAACACAAGAGAAGAAAAGGACCTACAAAAACAAACCCAAAACAATTAAGAAAATGGTATTAGGAACATACATATCGATACTTACCTTAAATGTAAATGGATTAAATGCTCCCACCAAAAGACATAGACTGGGTGAACGGATACAAAAACAAGACCTGTATGTCTGCTGTCTACAAGAGATCCACTTCACACCTAGGGACACATACAGACTGAAGGGGCGGGGTTGGAAAAAGATATTCCATGCAAATGGGAATCAAATAAATCTGGAGTAACAATACTCATATCAGACAAAACAGACTTTAAAATAAGGAATGTTACAAGAGACAAGGAAGGACACTACTTAATGATCAAGGGACCAATCTAAGAAGAAGATATAACAATTATAGATATATATGCACCCAACATAGGAGCACCTCAATACATAAGGCAAACACTAACAGCTATAAAAGAGGAAATCGACAGTAACACAATAATAGTGGGGGACTTTAACACCTCACTTACACCAATGGGCAGGTCATCCAGACAGAAAATAAGGAAACAAAAGCTTTAAATGAAACAATAGACCAGATAGATTTAATTGATATTTATAGGACATTCCATCCGAAAACAGCAGATTACACTTTCTTCTCAAGTGCGCATGGAACAATCTCCAGGATAGATCACATCTTGGGTCACAAATCAAGCCTCGGTGAATTTAAGAAAATTGAAATCATATCAAGCATCTTTTCCAACCACAATGCTATGAGATTAGAAATAAATTACAGGAGAAAACATAAAAAACACAAACACATGGAGGCTAAACAATGCGTTACTAAATAGCCGAGAGATCACTGAAGAAATCAAAGAGGAAATCAAAAAATACCTAGAGACAAGTGACAGTGAAACCACAATGATCCAAAACCTATGGGATGCAGCAAAAGCAGTTCTAAGAGGGAAGTTTACAGCAATACAATCCTACCACAAGAAACAAGAATACCTCAAATAAACAATCTAACGTTACATCTAAAGGAGCTAGAGAAAGAAGAGCAAACAAAACCCAAAGTTAGCAGAAGGAAAGAAATCATAAAGGTCAGAGCAGAAATAAATGAAATAGAAGCAAAGAAAACAGTAGCAAAGATCAATAAAACTAAAAGCTGGTTCTTTGAGAAGATAAACAAAATTGATAAAGCTTTAGCCAGACTCATCAAGAAAAGGAGGGAGAGGACTCAAACCAATAAAACTAGAAGTGAAAAAGGAGCAGTTACAATGGACACCACAGAAATACAACGCATCCTAAGAGACTACTACTAGCAACTCTATGCCAATAAAATGGACAAACTGGAAGAAATGGATAAATTCTTAGAAAGGTACAACCTTCCAAGACTGAACCAGGAAGAAATAGAAAATATGAACAGACCAATCACAAGTAAAGAAATTGAAAATGTGATTAAAAATCTTCCAACAAACAAAAGCCCAGGACCAGACGGCTTCACAGGTGAATTCTGTCAAACATTTAGAGGAGAGCTAACACCCATCCTTCTCAAACTCTTCCCAAAAATTGCAGAGGGAGGAACCCTCCCAAACTCCTTCTCTGAGGCCACCATCACCCTGATACCAAAACCAGACAAAGATAATACAAAAAATGAAAATTACAGACCCAAATCTCTGATCAATATAGATGCAAAAATCCTCAACAAAATACTAGCAAACAGAATCCAACAACACATTAAAAGGATCATACACCATGATCAAGTGGGATTTATCCCAGGGAGGCAAGGATTCTTCAATGCAAATCAATCAATGTGAGACACCATATTAACAAATTGAAGAATAAAAACCTTATGATCGTCTCAATAGATGCAGAAAAAGCTTTTGACAAAATTCAACACCCATTTATGATTAAAAACTCTCTAGAAAGTGAGCATAGAGGGAACCTATCTCAACATAATAAAGGCCATATATGACAAACCCACAGCAAACATCATTCAGTTTTTCAATGGTGAAAAACTGAAAGCATTTCCTCTAAGATCAGGAAGAAGACAAGGATGTCCACTCCTGCCACTATTATTCAACACAGTGTTGGAAGTCCTAGCCACGGCAATCAGAGAAGAAAAAGAAATAAAAGGAATACAAATTGGAAAAGAAGAAGTAAAACTGTCACTGTTTACAGATGACATGATACTATACATAGAGAATCCTAAAGATGCCACCAGAAAACTACTAGAGCTCATCAGTGAATCTGGTAAAGTTGCAGGATACAAAATTAATGCACAGAAATCTCTTGCATTCCTATACACTAAAAACGAAAGATCAGAAGGAGAAATTAAGGAAACCATACCATTCATTCACCATTGCAAAAAAAGAATAAAATACCTAGGAATAAACCTACCTAAGGAGGTAAAAGACCTATACTCAGAAAACTTTAAGACACTGATGAAAGAAATCAAAGATGACACAAACAGATGGAGAGATATACCATGTTCTTGGATTGGAAGAATCAATATTGTGAAAATGAATATACGGCACAAAGCAATCTACAGATTCAATGCAATCCCTATCAAATTACCAACGGTATTTTTTACAGAACTAGAAGAAAAATCTTAAAATTGGTGTGGAGACACAAAAGACCCCAAATAACCAAAGCAATCTCGAGGGAAGAAAACAGCTGGAAGAATCAGGCTCCCTGACTTCACACTATACTACAAAGCTACAGTAATCAAGACAATATGGTACTGGCACAGAAAACAGAAATACAGATCAATGGAATAGGATAGAAAGCCCAGAGATAAACCCACACACCTATGGTCAACTAATCTATGACAAAGGAGGCAGGCAAGGATATACCATGGAGAAAAGACAGTCTCTTCAATAAGTGGTGCTGGGAAAACTGGACAGCTACATGTGAAAGAATGAAATTAGAACACTCCCTAACACCACACACAAAAATAAACTGAAAATGGATTAGAGACCTAAATGTAAGACCAGACACTATAAAACTCTTAGATAAAAACATAGGAAGAACACTTTTTGACATAAACCACAGCAAGATCTTTTTTGACCCACCTCCTAGAGTAATGAAAATAAAAACAAAAATAAACAAATGGGACCTAATGAAACTTAAAAGCTTTTGCAAAGCAAAGGAAACTACAAACAAGACGACAAGACGACCCTCAGAATGGGAGAAAGTATTTGCATACAAATCAACGGACAAAGGATTAATCTCCAAAATATATAAACAGCTCATGCAGCTCAATATTAATAAAACAAACAACCCCATCCAAAAATGGGCAGAAGATCTAAATAGACATTTCTTCAAAGAAGGCATACAGATGCTGAGGAAGCACATGAAAAGCTGCTCAACATCACTAATCATTAGAGAAATGCAAATCAAAGCTACAATGAGGTATCACCTCACACCAGTCACAGTGCGCATCATCAGAAAATCTACAAACAACAGATGCTGGTGAGGGAGTGGAGAAAAGGGAACCCTGTTGCACTTTTGGTGGGAATGTAAATTGATACAGCCACTGTGGAAAACAGTATGGAGGTCCCTTAAATACTAAAGATAGAATTACCATATGACCCAGCAATCCCACTACTGGGCATATACCCAGAGAAAACTATAATTCAGAAAGACACATGCACCCCAATGTTCATTGCAGCACTATTTACAATAGCCAGGACATGGAAGCAACCTAAATGCCCATCGAATGGATAAAAAAGAAGTGGTACATATATACAGTGGAGTATTACTCAGCCATAACAAGGAACCAAATTGGGTCATTTGTAGAGATGTGGATGGAACTAGAGACTGTCCTACAGAGTGAAGTAAGTCAGAACGAGAAAAACAAATATCGTATATTAACACATATATGTGGAACCTAGAAAAATGGTACAGATGAACCGGTTTGCAAGGCAGAAATAGAGACACAGATGTAGAGAACAAACGTATGGACACCAAGGGGCGAAAGCGGGGGGTCGGGTGGGTGGGATGAATTGGGAGATTGGGATTGATATATATACACTAATATGTATAAACGAAAGCGGGGGGTCGGGTGGGTGGGATGAATTGGGAGATTGGGATTGATATATATACACTAATATGTATAAAATAG
>NW_006790017.1:0-239 GCF_000442215.2 Lipotes vexillifer
AAGATTCCTACCAGTCAGGTCTATTCCTATGCGTTGAATACGGGGTGTTGAGTCCATTTCGTGTAGCAAGGAGTAGATCTTGTCTATTGCATATTTGGCTTCTGGAACAGTATCTGTGCTGATTACAATCTCTGGTTTTATGCAGCACCACCACTCAGCTTTCCCCTTATGTAAGCATAAGTTTGTTTTCTAAATGAGAGACTCTCTTCTGCTTTGTAATTCCTTCCATTTGTAGAAAA
>NW_006790020.1:0-223 GCF_000442215.2 Lipotes vexillifer
CAAATCAAGCCTTGGTAAATTTAAGAAAATTGAAATCGTATCAAGTTATCTTTTCCGACCACAGCGCTATGAGACTAGAAATCAATTACAGGAAAATATCTGTAAAACATACAAACACATGGAGGCTAAACAATACACTACTAAACACCCAAGAGATCACGAGGAAATCAAAGAGGAAATCAAAAAATACCTAGAAACAAATGACAATGAAAACACGATGACC
>NW_006790021.1:0-294 GCF_000442215.2 Lipotes vexillifer
TGATTTTCACTGCTGCGCTTATGTCACTCTACACATGCTCGATTCTCTTACGGATACATATAAGTACATAGGTGTTTAGATTCCTACCAGTCAGGTCTATTCCTATGCGTTGAATATGAGGTGTTGAGTCCATTTCGTGGAGCAAGGAGTAGATCTTGTCTATTACGTATTTGGTTTCTGGAATGTTATCTGTGCTGATTTCAATATCTGGTTTTATGCAGCACCCCCACGCAGCTTTCCTCTTACGCAAGTATAAGTTTGTTTTCTAAATGAGAGACTCTCTTCTGTTTTGTA
>NW_006790022.1:0-463 GCF_000442215.2 Lipotes vexillifer
CTTACCCGAAGCCTTACCCTAACCCGTGCCCGAATCCTAACACGTACACTAACAGTAACCCATGCCGTAACACGTACGCTAACCCTAAACCGTTGTTGTACCCTAACCTGTACCCTAAACCAGCCCTGTTTCCTAACCCTAACACTAACCATAACCCGAAGCCTTACCCGAAGCCTTACCCTAACCCATGCCCGAATCCCAACCCCAACACTAATACTAAACAGTGCCCTAACTCGTATGCTAATCCTAAATTGTTGTCAAGCTAAACTGTACCAAAACCGCCCCGTTCCCTAACCCTAACCCTAACCCTAGCCCTAAACCTAACCCTTACCCAAAACCATACCATAACCCGTGCCCTAATCCTAACCCATACACTTACAATAACCAGTGTCCTAACACGTCCACTAACCCTAAACCGTTGTCGTACCCTAACCTGTACCCTAAACCATCCCCATTCCCTAAC
>NW_006790023.1:0-350 GCF_000442215.2 Lipotes vexillifer
TTTCCTAAATATACTCAGGAAAAAACGCATACGCCCTTTTTGGCCAACAAAGCAAGCTTGCAAGGGAAACCTGCGCTTCAATGAAGTCTCACTTCCCCCAGCCAAAAGGGCCATGTGAAAAATGTGTAAATCCAGAAAGGCAGGAGAGGCCAGGGAGAACAGAGAGCATTGTTATGCTAATGGGCGGGATGTTAACTGCCAACAGCCACCCTGGAGAAAAGTATGGTACTTCCTGAAACATAGAAAAAACAAGGTACATAGCCTAGGGCACTAGGCTTAGGAAAACTGAAATAAAAAAGACAGAGCCACCCCAAAATTTGGGGCTGCCCTCTTTACAGGAACCTCATCCA
>NW_006790024.1:0-248 GCF_000442215.2 Lipotes vexillifer
ACCTAGGAAAACTGTGGTATGATTTATGTCAGAGAATGTTTTGCTTATGTTCTCTTCTAGGAGCTTTAAGGTGTCCTATGTTATATTTAAGCATGTAAACCATTTTGAGTTTACTTCTGTGTATGGTGTGATGGTATGTTCTGACTTCACTGATTTGAATATGGCTGTCCAACTTTCAAAACACTACTTGCTGAAGAGACTATCTTTTCCCCATTGTATATTCTTGCCTCCTTTGTCGAAGGTTAATT
>NW_006790026.1:0-705 GCF_000442215.2 Lipotes vexillifer
CGCACAGCTCCTGGGGTTCAGCTTTGGATTTGGCCCCGCCTCTGCGTGTAGGTCACCTGAGGGGTGTCTGTTCTTCGCTCAGACAGGACGGGGTTAAGGTAGCAGCTGATTAGGGGGCTCTGGCTCACTCACGCCAGGGGGAGGGAGGGGTACGGAATGCAGGGTGAGCATGGGGCAGCAGAGGCCGTTGTGACGTTGCCCCAGCCTGAGGCACGCCATGTGTTCTTCTGTTGTAGTTGTCCCTGGATCGCGGGACCCTGGCAGTGGTGGGCTGCACAGGCTCCCAGGAGGGGAAGTATGGATAGTGACCTGTGCTTGCACAAAGGCTTCTTGGTGGCTGCAGCAGCAGCCTTAACAACTTATGCCCACCTCTGGTGTCCCCGCTGATAGCCGTGGCTCGCGCCCATCTCTGGAGCTTGTTTAGGTGGTGCTCTGAATCCCCTCTCTTTGCCCACCATGAAACAAAGAGGCAAGAAAAAGTCCCTTGCTTCTTTGGCAGCTCCAGACTTTTTCCCGGACTCCTGGCTAGCTGTGGCACACTAACCCCCTTCAGGCTGTGTTCATGCAGCCAACCCCATTCCTCTTCCTGGGGTGTGACCTCTGAAGCCAGAGCCTCAGCTCCCAACCCCCACGCGCCCCGGTGGGTGAGCAGACAAGCCTCTTGGGCTGGTGAGTGCTGGTCGGCCCTGATCCTCTGTGCGGGAA